>NC_056738.1:359438926-359558926 GCF_019279795.1 Protopterus annectens
CATTAGCAGTAAATAGTGGTGATGGTGAACTAGTTTTGGGGATAGGATATGTCTTCCCCCTATATATTCATGCTCATCCCTTTTAAGTTTATTGCATTTGCTTAAGACATGACTATAATACCTCCGGAATTATTTATATAGCTTTCTGCGATTTTTATCATTCGTTTTATATTGGCAAGACAAAAAGAGCCCTTAAAAAATGTATATGAACATTGCTATGAGATAAAAAAACAACAAATAAGTGATGCCCTATATAAACACAAATTAAACTGTCCAATTGTCTCAGAACAAAGCCGGCAGTGGTAGAATGCAGAAGTCTAGGAGATTATCAAATGAAATAAGGAGTGCAGGAAAAAGTGAGAGATAGAAAAGGCAGAGCAGGCTAAGAAGGAGCACTGGTCAGCTGATAAAGATGCTAAGAGAGCAATTACAATAGCAAAGAACAAGGTATCAGAGGCACTATACCAGCTTCTGCAAAAGGGCTCAGCACATGGAACACAGAAACTCTAGCAGGTTGCAAGGGAAAGACAAAAATATAAAGAAGATAGTTATCAGACACCATTCATGAGGGATGACAGCAACAACTTACTCACAGGTCCACGGGGCATCAAAGGCAGATAGAAAGAGAACTTCCAGCAGCTTCTGAATGAAGAAAAGCCCACAGAAGCTGTACTGCTCCACATACAACCTATGATGAGAGAAGAAGAGCCATAAAAGAAATAAGAACATCACTGAGGAAAATTAAATCCAGGAGAGCATCATGCTCAGATGAGGTCAGGACAGAAATGGTCAAGATATTGGAAGAGTTAGGGGAGAAATAGCTCCTTAGGGTACTCATAGCAGTATAGACAGAAAGACATATTCCGTATGACTAGAGAATAATCATTCTAGTACCAGTGTACAAAAAAGGGTACGTTCAAAACTGTGGCAGCACAGAGGCATCAAATTCCTGTTGCACTGCATGGAAATGCTGGAGTGTGTAGTTGATAAATGCAGAGTAGTAATAAGCAAGAGGGGAGTCGAGCAGTTTAGATTCAAGTCAGGATGCAGCACAACCAGCCTGATGTTTCCAGTGAAACAGTGGAAAAGAAGTTAGAGATGAGGAAATAGTAAAATTGGCCTTTTCTTGACTTAGAGAAGCCATATGACAAGGTTCCAAGAAAACTGATTTGGGCAGCCCTGCAGTTGTTTGAAATTCCAGAAACATTGATATAATTAGCTTAGACTATGTACAAGGACCCAATGACACAAATATGAACAGTAGTCAGACTCACATTTGGGTTCACAGTGAGAGTGGGGCTTATCAGGGTTCAGATCTCAGCCCAGCATTAGACATTAGGTGGACTTTGTTAATGAACAGGTTCGGAGGGGCAAATCAACAAAGAATCTGTATGCAGATGATGTGGCATTACAAGCAGACTGTGAACAGAACTTCAGCAGATAATGGTATGTAAAACTGAAAGTACATGAGATGAAACTAAATACAGACAAGGCAGTAGTCATGGCAGCAGATAGGATAAATCAGAAGAAGCTGAAAATTGAGATAGAACAGAAAGTAGTGGAACAGGTTAAGAGTTTTGAGTATGTGGGAGGGGTGGCTGAGGAGAAGGGAATCTGAATGAGGAGCTAAAAACTAGAATCAGAGGGGCTGCAGCCAAATGGTATTGGAGGGCTGTGTAACAGATGAACGCCCAAGAAGCTGAAAAGTAAGGTTCACAAAACAATGTTGTGACTAGTATTACTGCTTGGTACAGAAACCTTAGCATCGAAGTTAGAGCAGTTGAGGAAGGTAGAGGTGATCGAGATGAAGCACCTGAAATGTGTGGTACGATACACACTGTGAGACAGACAAAGAAATTAGGACATCAGAGCAAAGAAGTGAGGTCATCAGAGCAGACACTGGAATTCCAGAGAAGGTCAACTTTATCAAATTTTGGTAGTGTAGGCACTTGTACAGGAAAGCAGAAGATGATTTTGTAAAGATTAGTGAGAGACAGGAAGACTGCAAGAGGAAACAAAGGCATCCAGAAAACAGATGTATGGACTGTGTGAGAGTAGACTTTGAACAGTCGAGCTTGACTTTTGAAGAATGTAGGAAGGTGGCTTTAAATCAAGAGAAGTAGCAACAGTTGATGAAATTCCCTATTCACATTTAGAAAATATGAAAAGGGGGTTGATGGTGATGATGTTAATTAGGATAAAATGGGCAATATATACACATAGCTGGAGTGAAGTAAAGTGACTCATGGAAAGTATTGGTAGGACTATGGATAGTAGTATAAGGAAAAAAGTAGAGCTTGAATAACAGTTTTGTTTGCAAGCAGTAACTAGGAATACAGAGGAGTGGTAAAGAAGAAGAAGGTGAATTTGGACTTAAAGTTGGATAGGTGAAGACTGAAGTAGCAACACAATAAAAGATGACAGGTATGGAAACTGCGGTGGTCAGGAATGTGTAAACTCAGCATTTAAAATGAAAAGAGGCATGTTGGAATAAGGTGAGCGGAAGGAATGTGGAAAGGATTGGTCATATGGATAACAAAGAGTGGAGGTGGAGTAAAAAATGGGGTAGTTGTTAAGGCAAATGATAGGAGAAATTTTGGGCAAATAAAGACATAAGGTGAAAGGATGGAAAATGAAGAATTTAATATGCTAATATTAATTGAAAGGGGTTAAATGTTTAAGTGAAGATAATGAGATTTAAAAATGGTATTGAAGTCAAAATTTGGCTAGATACAAATATATTTAATTGCAAAGCTAACCCAATAAAAAAGATGCAAGAAAAATTTGAGTAATTATAAAGATACCCACATAGGGCACTTCAGAGGTGATTTAGGGGTTGGGTTCAAGGATGCTATCTTCAGTACTGATACGGCTATCAGTTGTTATAAGAAAATAAGAACATGGTATATTATACAGATATATTTTAAGGTAAAAAGAATCTACTAATACAACACTGGATGTATATAGATGAGCAAAAAAAGCTTAGAAACTATAATCGTTAGAAATATAATGCTTTTGCATTAACCTTAAACTGACAAGGGCCTTCCTTCAGTGCTTTGTCCTAATGATGTTACAGTAGAAATTATTATATTTTACTGCTAAAAGGACTGTGTTGGAGATGCTATAAATTACACAGATTCAAGTACAGTCTCTGAAATTCAATCCAAATTTCTTTGGTTGTCCAGGACTGCAAAAATGGTGCATATCTGACATGGAGTGAACATACTTTAGTTATACTGGATAACATAAGCAGCCCAAGGTGAATTTCTATGACTAGTGAATTTCTGTAAAGAAGGACATCTTCCTGACACCTGGCGATATTATTATTTTTCACAGTGTTAAATCTTTACTATTTAGCCATTCTGTACAAATAATACATTCTGTACTGTTCAGCTCCTTACATCTCTTGCATCGTTGCATCGTGCTCTTAAAACCTTGAGTGATCTAAATTACTTTGCTTATGTGATATGAAATTCCTTTGATTAAGAATTCAGCAGCAGGTGTGATTTCATGTAAATCTTGAATCAGTGTATTGCATTGGATGTTATTTACTCAATGACTGATGTGATTGTTTGGTACGAAACAGCATAAAATAGGTCTGAAGGGTACATTATCATCAGGGTTTAATGAATCTTTAACAGAGTAACATGGTAATGAATATTGCATAATTAATTATATTCATAGTGATTAAGAAGAAGCCAGGAGTAATACCAGTCTACCAGTGGAATATATTACACATGGCACTAGGACACGTAAGTCACTAGTCTACTCCACAATTATATTAACAATTTTTTGAGGGAAATAAAAACGTATGAGGTTACAAGCAGCTTGTGGGTAGCACAGAGTTAATGTAACTGTCTTATTTTATAAAATGGAATGGATGAATGCTAATTTCTTATAATCTTCAAAATGCCCCAACAGATTTGCTGTCTTTCATTTAAAGTTTCCTAGTCAATACCTCTGATCAAAATAGTCAAAAAATATCACAGTCAGTCTACTGTAAGCAAACTCAGGACTTTACACTGACATGGCAGTTTTATGCCTCATAGTTCATTATACAAAATGACTGGGAAGAATACTAGATCTTGGTTGGTTAACAGAAGCTGTACTATCCATGTCATTATCTCATTATGTCTTAAACTATAGTCTACTAAAATGTTCTGTTATACACAAATAAGACATATTGTAGAGTAGATTATAGTGAAATCACAATGATCATAAGTGGCTAAAGTTTTTAGCTATGTTTTGTGTAAGAAATTACTTTAATTGTGCCCTTAATGTAGTACGCACCATCTGTCATGGTTTATTGCTTAAGTACCACAAAGTGTCTATGTTTTGTGATCTAGCTTTTGTAAGTGTGCCTCTAATGAAATGCAAGGTTTGTTTGTCTTTTCGGCTTTTCCCGGTTAGGGGTCGCCACAGCGGAACTCCGGTCCGCTAATGATTGGCAGTCGATTTTTATGGTGCCGAGTTGCCAGCCTGATACCCAACCTTCAGCAAAGGCACGCCCATTCACGCATGTCTTTCGGAAGGTATTCATGCTAATTCTAAAAAAAAATAAATAAATAAAAAAAATTAAAAAAATAATATTGAGGGAGTTTGTGAGAACTGAACCATAGATAGCAGGCCGCTGAGGTGGGAGATGTGTTATACCACATTTTTAACTATAAGCTAAGATTAACCCTATGTTAATAGGATTTTAAATTTAAATGTGGCACACATGTAAAATGCTTATTTCTTGAATTACTAGAGATAATATGTCAAAAATCGTATTATTTATTGAATTACTAGAGCTCTCATATTGCATAAATGTGTATTCATATTAAATATTGCATTGTTTTTCTTGCTGATAATGGCTGGATGACAGAGACAGGGTTGCAACATACTGAAGTCTGAGAATTTTATAATCACTCTGCTGATACAGCTTGTGTTCACTATTTTTGTGTACATAGATGCAGCACTTACAGGCAGCAAACAGCTTATACTCAGACCTGAAACTGGCCTTTGAACTCAGGAGTCTAAGCTCTAACTGCATAAGGTGATGCAAACGAATCCCTTGGCATTTCATCATTACTTCAACTGAAAACTCATGGGCCCTTTTTAAAAAAAAAATCTTAGTCCAAGAAAGTTAATGAGCTAATGTGTCTTAAAGTCTTCAGAGAGGAGGGAGAAAAGGTTAACATTAAATTATAATTTAAGAATTCATTCTGAAGATTGAAACAGTTAAAAGAATCATTTCCACCTTCACGTGCAGATGAAGTACATTGATTTCTGGAGTTTTCTTCATCTCTGTGTTCACTTTTGTTATATTTCTGCTGCTCTTTATCCATGTTGCCAGTCTTCCCTTACCTGTAGTTATTTTGTCTGGAGGAGAAATGCAAAGCAAGTTGCAGTGGGTGGAGTGACACATTGTTTATGCAATATGCAAGTCAGGCTTTTGCTCAGTGCTAGAGTAAATATGGCTGGTTCAATTTCAGGGACAAATAATGTGTTCTAACTGCAATGCCAAGAAAACCTTCTGCCACCATTTAAAGTATAGGTAGGGGCAATTGGGTTTGCACATACATGGTTCAATGATTTTGCCATGCATCTGAGGTAATTCGAGGTGTCAGAGAGATATGTAGTGGGGGGGGGGGGGTAACTGTACTACAGTGGAACACAGAGTGTTGCTGCTGTGTCAGCTGATCCCTACAGCCAGAGACACACTTGTACCAGCAAACAAGAATCCATAGAGTCTGCACTCGACATTCATGGGTTGTGCATGCATAATTATGGTACTGAGAGTGTAGCATCACACATGTCCTGTCCACATAGCTTAGCCATCCTTACCAGTGGGAGTATACATAGTAATGTGTATAGTACAGGCACAGACCCTTTGACAAGCATATAAGCTGTGTAACAAGCCATATTTGGGAATCTCTTGGTTGTACCATGTGCAAATTGAGGAAGATACATTCAGTCTGGCATCATCAGGGATGACTGCTTCAGACAGACTATACGAAAGAAGTGTGTAACCTTCAATACTTGAAGTAGAAAGCATAGATGCTCCTGCCATGCAGCAGAAACTGCTTCTAGACTTCTAGGGATATGTTATAATACGCAGACAAGACCTCCAGGTGTATGTTGTAATGCACAGACAAGACCTCCAGGTGTATGTTGTAATGCATGGTCAAGACCTTCAGGGATATGTTATAATGCACAGACAAGACCTCCAGGTGTATGTTGTAATGCACAGACAAGACCTCCAGGTGTATGTTGTAATGCATGGTCAAGACCTTCAGGGATATGTTATAATGCACAGACAAGACCTCCAGGTGTATGTTGTAATGCATGGTCAAGACCTTCAGGGATATGTTATAATGCACAGACAAGACCTCCAGGTGTATGTTGTAATGCACAGACAAGACCTCCAGGTGTATGTTGTAATGCATGGTCAAGACCTTCAGGGATATGTTATAATGCACAGACAAGACCTCCAGGTGTATGTTGTAATGCACAGACAAGACCTCCAGGTGTATGTTGTAATGCATGGTCAAGACCTTCAGGGATATGTTATAGTGCACAGACAAGACCTCCAGGTGTATGTTGTAATGCATGGTCAAGACCTTCAGGGATATGTTATAATGCACAGACAAGACCTCCAGGTGTATGTTGTAATGCACAGACAAGACCTCCAGGTGTATGTTGTAATGCATGGTCAAGACCTTCAGGGATATGTTATAATGCACAGACAAGACCTCCAGGTGTATGTTGTAATGCACAGACAAGACCTCCAGGTGTATGTTGTAATGCATGGTCAAGACCTTCAGGGATATGTTATAGTGCATGGACAAGACTACAGTACATGGCAAAACCCTCCAGGGATATGTTACAATGCATGATCAAGACCTTCAAAGGTATATTACAGAGTATGGCCAAGATATCTAGGGGAATAGGATCATAGGATCATAGGAAGTTACTAGCCTAATGGCCCTAGGGCCCTTATAAGCCTAGCCAAGTTCTACCCTTATTTCCACGAAAAAAAAATCTGCTAACATAGGTTCATAGGTTAGTACTAAGCTAACTGCCCTTGCGAGCCATTTTAAACCTAGCCAATTATCCCTTGTGAGACTCAAACCCTGCACCTTGTGTTTGTAAGGCAAACACCTTAACCATTAGGCCACCCTCCCAACCCCCTGTGGGTACCCTGAATGGTACAGTGCATGGTGAAAACCTTCAGGGATATGTTACAATCCATGGCCAAGACCTATAAGGATATGTTACAGAACATGTTGAAGACCTCTAGGTATATGTTACAGTGTATGGCCAAAACCTCCAGGGTTATGCTACAATGCATGGCCAAGACCTCCAGGGATATGTTACAGTCTATGGCCAGGACCTCTGTGGATATGCTACAGTACATGTGAAGACCTCCATGGATGTGTTGCAGTATATGGCCAAGACCACTAGTGATATGTTGCAATGTATAACCACTGTGCCATGGAATCGCCACTGCTGATGGACATGTCCTGTATGGCCAATATACTCCCATGCAGCCAGGACTCTTCATAATGTTTACAGGATCTGCTACATACTGTTGTCCATGCTAGATGCTTCACAATTAATGGAGTATTCTGTTGTGCCATCAGTAATGCTTTATGAACTATATCCCATCTTATTTTAAACTCATGTTGCTTCACGTCAGTTTAATTTTCTCGTAATCTTTGTTTGTGCATGTGTTTGTGTTCCTGTTCTATTTGGTACTGGTTTATTGATATGAGGAAATGCTGACTCTGTCATATTCTGTGGATCACTTGATTCACAAAACAGCTCTATAACAATATATTTCACTGGATTAATTTTTATTAAAAAGTTAGTTACAAAGAAATATGATAATATCATAAACTATATTATGCAAAACTTACACTGAATAATTTCTAGTGTATAAAAAGTAAACAGCAAAAATCAATATTTTTTATTTTAGAAATAATTTTATGAAGAACCTTGTTAACCAACTGGACCAACTGTTTCACTTTTCTTTTTTGCGTGCTATGTCATGCATACTGTTTTGCTGTACTATTGTATTGGGTAACTAGTGTCTGGCCACCATGTATGCCAAGGGGATACAGTACCATGATCCAGTAATGAAATGTAATGCTACAAATGATCTAAAATATGATATAAAATAAAGTCATGTATATTGTCCATTTGCTGTCACACTCCTTAATCTCAAAGCTTTGTTTAAACTGCTGCCCTCCTTGTCTCTGTTAAATAAAATTCTCATACTATGAAAAGGAGCAACATATCTTAATATAGTATGTGACACCAACATAGTCTGAAAACAGCAAGGTTTATTACTGTATATGGTAAATAATGCTGACAGATTTAAGACAAGTCAGCAAAATACTGGGATATATTGTAAATTAATTAGGTATGTGCATTTTATATCTGAATGGCCTCAAATGATTTTTAAGAGGAAAAGGTTTTTCAACAATACTTTGCATAATTAAAGGAGGGTGCTTTAGCATCTTGGATGACCCAGATAAAGAAGATTTACATTACTACTTCCTTTTAAACACAGCAATGTATGAGGAAGGTGACTATATGATATGCTTATAGGTAAAAATATTTATTTTACAATATCTTAGGTCACTGAATACTTTGAGGTTAAACAACTTGTCATATGTACCAATTAATGTGCTCTATATTCATGTAATACTTGTATATACATAAAATCTTAAGGGATCACTGGTAACAGATACGTGAACATACTTATGGTGTACATACTCATGATGGGAGAAATTCCTTGCTAGGACATGGTGTGATGTAGACATTTGTTGGCATTCACAATGAGTATAAAATAACCTGTGGTATTGCTCCACAGAGCTCTCAACAAAGAACACAGTGTTAATTTGAAAATTAGAGCTACATTTGGGCTCCCTATTGAAACCTTAAGACTTGCATTGCATTGCCAAGCCACAGGACATAGAAAAAGGAAAAAAGACTGAAAATACAGAAAAAATGAATATTAAATATTGTGCCTCCCCCTTAAGAGTCCTAAGATTTTAAAGTTACCCTACATGTATTCAGGTTTAAATAAACCTGTGACATTTTGGTTTATTTCAGCTGTTTAAAAGACTGCTCATGTCCAACTGCAGTTAATTGTGCTAGACCATGTACTAAAGGCATATCTTTTATTGCAACAATTTCACATTTCAGGGTAGCCGGGAGAACCTCTTTTTTGGAATGGTGTAAAGAAAACTGTACCCTGTACATAGCTAAGGCTACGTATAGATTCAGAGTGCACTATATTCCAAGAAATACAATTGTGTTTCTTTGACAGACTGAAGTATTTATAAAAAGTTTGTATATCAAAAAAATTCCATATTTGCATAAGGGTGGGCAAATTTACATATCTTCATGTGGGTAGGCAATGATCTAGTAAATTGATACCAAGAAGAATTGTCTGGAAGTGTTTCCTTTATGGGATTTGAATTTTTTATGAGTATTGGTAAATTTTCACTTAATGCTCACAGCAAGATATTCCTGATTATTAAGGTAGGTTAGTCAAGAAAAAGTATACTCAGTTGAGGACAAGCATTTGTATTTTTCCATAATATCTGTTGTATCCACAACTCGACAACTTAAACACATTAAGATATCAAAGCATTTTATATATATTTATGTGTGTGTGTGTGTGTTTATATATATATATATATATATATATATATATATATATATATATATACTGTATATAAAACAATATTTTAAGTGATGGAACAAAAATATTGTTTTAAATAATTTTTGCACATGATTTGGTCTGATATTAAAATGTGATAAATGGCATTTGAAAATGTCTAATAGATGAATGGGAACCTTAAGTTTTACAACAAAAAGTTACTGACTGGCAAATAACTGTATTTAGCCAAAGAAAAGGATATATAATTTGAAATATTAGTATAATCAGAGACATTATATAATGTCCTGCTTAAATTTCTGTAATTACTTTAAAATAGGAGTATTTCCCTTAAAAAGGAAACATGTTAAACTAATTGTTACAACACATAGGAATGATTCCTTTTGTTTGACTGTACAAGAAAAGAAAACACATTTTTTTACAATTTACTAATCAGATGTTGAACTAAAAGGTGAAAACACTTCTTTGCTTTTCACTGCATCAATAAAGCTGAGAAGTTTCAATTCTGTTTTAGATTTTGAAAACTAAAGTGACTGCATAGACATGGGTACTGCAAATAAACTCCAGAAAGAGTATAACCAGATGTCAGGAATGAAGCCTGCACATTGGAACTGTGAAGCAGATTCCTGAACTACTAAGCCATCATGCCATCTGTACCTATAAAACTTATGAGATATAGTGCAAGGGGCAGTGTCTACAACATTGATAGCACAGGGAGCACTGCAATTATGGTTTGAATTCAGGACAAAATTACTTAGTTAAGCATCTTTCTGATATAAGAAAAAGCACCTCTCAGCACTATTGAGCTCTAGGCTCATTCTAGGGTGTAACAGCAGCCAACACCAACCACTATAGAACAGCAGTGAGAACCTAACAGCTTTAAAAGCCTTTATACCCTTCTGTGTCACACAAAGAAAAAAACAGCGTTGCAGAGCAGAGTCTAACAGCTGCTTAAGCCATTTGTTGTTGAGAGAGTCACTTTGCTTGTTGTTAAAGCCATTTGTTGTTGAGACTCACTTTGTTTGTTAAAGCCATTTGTTGTTGAGAGAGTCACTTGCTTGTTGTTAAAGCCATTTGTTGTTGAGAGTCACTTGCTTGTTAAAGCCATTTGTTGGTGAGAGTCACTTTGCTTGTAGCCACTGCCTGCATAGCAGATGTGTTCAATGGCTTTCAAAGCCATCAAACATTTCATGCTCCTGCACCATTTTCAGTATCTGAGAGTTGTTGTTGTTTGTCTTTTGGCTTTTCCAGGTTAGGGGTCGCCACAGCGGAACTCCGGTCTGCTAATGATTAGCAGTAGATTTTCACGAATGTCGAGGTGCCAGCTTGACGTTCAACCTTCAATGAAGGCATGCCCATTTACGCATATCTTTTGAACGCTCACCCAACTGCAGGGAGGACATGCAGACTCCACACAGAAGACACTCCCTGCACTCCAGCTGAGAATCGAATGGGAGAACCTCTTGCTGTGAGGCAACAACGCTACCGCTGCACCACCGCAGATACTCAGTGTTTGAGAGTACATGGGTTAAATAAAGCTCCATGCATTATAGAGCACTATGATATGGTCTGTTAGATTAGGACTCTTATTACGTGCTCTCGGCATGGATGCTAACATTCACTTCTCAAGCTTCATGTTGCACTAGTATTGAAGTGATTTTCTAGACATCCAGGTCTTCTACATGTGATAAGTTTATTATGCTTGGATACCTGATTCTGTTTCACTATATTAGGCTGGAAGAAAGTGTGCAGAACAGTTAGGAGAAATAACTCAGAAGTTTAAGTTTGTGTGCATTGGTAGAGTTGAAAGAATGGGCTGATATACCCAAATACAAGAGGACATTACAGAAACTAAACCCTTTTATCCACAGTACAAGCTGAGATAGCAGCCATTGTATTTCACTCGGCCATCTTAGTGATATTAAATGGCATTTGAGAGGTTATACAAATATGACTTCCATTGGGCAGAATTTGGGTTGAGGGTTATGGAACAATTTCCTCCACAATGTCTAGTTTTGAAATCATACTGGTTGACATTCTGTGATGAGAACCTTGCAACTGATGACCTTGGAAAATGTGAAGCTTTCATTCTTTTTTAAGGTGACTATCTTTATAATTTAGAAATAAACTCTGGATAAGCTATAGGCTGGCAAACATCCATCAGTCTGAGATGAGAAACTGCTTGATAGCCACAAGTGCAAGTTGAATGCGGTCAGTTTGTTTGAAATTTCAAGGTGCTGCCTGATAAATGAAAAATGTGGAGATCCTTACTGGGACTTCAGATTTTCATGTATCAAGAAATACATGCCCTAAATTTGCTGTCATTGCCACTCAAACTGCTTGGATATATGTGCCGTTTTTTTTTTTTTTTTAATAGGTGCATGAATCTCCATATGCAATTGCTCTTAATTAACTGTATGCAGATTTTTTTGTAAAATTATCATAAGCAGTACATGTAGTTATGAAGAATGCTAATGACTGCTGGCACATTGCCAGAATATATTTAAACCTACACAACTAGAAGTTAATTTAAGAGAGCTGTATGAATCACCACACAAGTTCCGAAAGCCATAGCTAATAACTATTCAAACTGACTCAACGCCAGTACATTAAGTTATATTTAAACCTGCACAACTAGAAGTTAATTTAAGAGAGCTGTATGAATCACCACACAAGTTCCGAAAGCCATAGCTAATAACTATTCAGACTGACTCAACACCAGTACATTGTCTTACAGAATTGCTTTCATAGCAGCTAGCTGTCTCTAAATCTGAGGTGAAAATGATAGAAATGAGTAGGTAACAGTAAAGATGGATCACAATTTATTGCCAAAAAGAAACAAACAGATCTATTTAGACTAACCTGCTGTGTTTTTTGGTTAGTGTCATAACCTTGACTGTATTTGGTTATAGCTTGTTTCCCATTGTTGCTTCCACACCTCTTCTCACAACAATGTTCCCTATTCAGTAAAATATCTGAAGCTCCTTGTTCTGCCTGCCCTTTTGTGCATTATAGCTGATTGCCTTACATGATGTAAACCTTTTTATGAAACATTTTCCCTCATTCCTATGTGAAATGCCTACTACACTATTTGTAAAGGAATATGTTTCTGATGCATTTCTTGAAACTGTTCTTTACAATTCATTGCTGGTCTCTGGCATCTGAAATACAGAAGTCTTACAGACCAGTAAATGATGTAGTAACTGGTGAAAGAAATACGTTGACAGTTTTTATCAGGGACAGGAAATGCGTCAGCTTTGCTAGAAATGAGATGCTGCTTGTAAGGAATGTGTGATTATTTTAATGTGATTAGACTTTTCATGATATGATATTTTTCATCAAGCCATATTTATAGATGGCATATATGCTCATACCTTCTTGCTTGTCCTGCAAGTTCAGTAGCAGGTCATCTAGAAGACAGTATCCCTGCATACCAATAGTAGGCTATTTATCAGAGGTTGGATGCATGAGATTTTCAGATCTTTGAAAAGTTTATGTCACCCTATACCTGAGTTACATCAATCTAAGTGTAAACCACAATAAAAATATGTTTGCCTGGCAGGTGTGATGAAACGGAGGTATCAAGGTAGTTTCAACTGCTACTTTTCTTGGCTGATACAGTTTGTCTTGTTTAAAGTACTCTGAAGAATTAATATGAATTAGCAGCCTAGATTTTGCAGGTTAGGTGTATTAAACTTTTATGTCTGTCCCTTACCTGCTGATGAGCTTATAGCTATAATGACAAAATTATGCCAATGCAGTATTTCTCTGAAAGTCATGCTGAGATATTAGTTCATTTGATCGCTCTTATGAGTTTAATAAAGGTTAGTGTTTTTTCTCTTGCTTGGGTATTAAAAGCTAATTGGTGGGCTGTAATAGAGTTGAGTGACATTTGATTAGTTCTGTATATCTCTCCTATCATGCTTGAATGTGGGCAGTGTATGAAAAACTCACTACTTGTAGGCTTTCTAACTTTGGATTGAAGCATAGTACTTCTGACCACTCATTATCACTCACAGAGTGCTGAATGTTCGTAGTGACAACTCTCCATAATAAATGAGGTTTGGTAACAAACCAATTTGTCCAGGGACATCTTCAGAGTGAGGTTAGATAAATATATTAGTAAGAGTAAAGAGGGTAGGGGGGAGGAAAGGGTTAAATGGGAAGGGATGATTGGGAGGAAATGAGGTATGGGTATGGAAGGGCTTAAAGGGTTTATACAAGTGTAACTGGGTAAGGAGTCACATTTTGGTGTGAACTTGCTATAGAGCAGGGTTACGTCCAAGACGACCGGTAGGAACTGTGGTGGTCAGGTAGGCCTCAGTTTACTAGTGGTGTGACTGAGGGTTGAGTACTTTTTAACCATAATTGTCCTAAAGGATCTTAGGGTGGTGAGGTTATCAGTTACTACAGTGATGGGCCAGGAGGAAGGATATACACTACATAGAATGGGGACTACATTTTATTGCTAGTTATTAAGTTGTTTTGGCAGTTTAAACAATTTGGGGGAAGGTCCAGTGGAGGGTAAATGAGTCAGGTTTTTCTTTTTCTTCCCCTCGGTATTTCGATGAATGTGGTAATTATGGCGGAGTAGAAAGTAATGGCAGTGGTATAGCAGGTTGTGCAGTGTTACTGAGGTCACGGCGGGGAGCTGTATTTCAGTGACACAAGGTTTAGGTAGTCTCGGCATGATGAAACTGATTTTCTCTTGGGAAGCTTTTGAAGGAGTTTCATGGACCAGGAGGCTCTTCGCGCAGGTGCAGTATGCTCTTGACTGTGGGAGGGAGGAGTGCCATGAGCAACAGGAACATGCTGTGCATCTTTAATTTTAAAATCAGAGCATATTTACGGCTTAACTTGGCACTCACTTCATACAGCGTGATGTTAGTTGGGAGTGAGCTACTATATCATTAAAAAAAAAAAAAAGGAAGGTTGAATCATTGTCCCATTGTGTCTGCTGATTTTCCAGCTGTTCTGCGCTGCTTGGATTTTCGGAGTGTCCAGATTGTGTCGTGGGGTTTTTGATCGGTTCCTCGTAGTTTGGGGAGATCTCTGGGGTGATTGCTGCTGTCGAGGAGTGATTGTTTCACATGAGCAGTGAGGCTATGGCGGTCATGGAGGGGTTGGCGTGCTTTGTGGCTGGTGGGTGAGATCTCCTTCCCTAATGGCTCGGAGCTGTCTGGTTTCTCGGGGTGTTTGGATTGTGCCTCGGAGTGTTTTTTTTTTTTTGTCATTGCTTGGTGGTGTTGTGAAGTTTTGTTGGGGGTTAGGAGCCTTGTGCTTGGTCTGAAGTGGGCCAGAAGGGTTCCAGTGGTTGTTTCAGGTTCTCTGGGATTGGGGAGATGGTGGTGGTGGCCATGTTGCCTTTCGGTCACGCCTGCCGGGGGATCTGGGTGGTGCGGCCAGTAGTTTTGTAGTTGGGGGGAGCTTGGAGAATTCAGATCTTTGGTGTTGTCTGGTTGCCTGGGGGACAGACCCATGTGTGGAAGCTGGCAGAAGCTGGAATTTTGATAGGAAAAGAGAGAAATAGGGAGGAATCATTGGGCGGAGTCCATGACTTGTGCCTCTCTCTAAGAGCCAAATGTCTTTTAGTTTCATGTCTACAATCAGAAGAGGTCCATAAGACCAGGAAAATAGAATCTGTCTCTCTTCCCACTTTTTCACCACTTATTTACAGGTAACTAATAGGACTAGATTACATAATGTTAGCATTTTTGTGGTGTAGCTAGCCAGCTTTTGCTCTCTCCACACTCACATCTATTGGTTCTGATAACTGATGCTTTAAAATAGTAAATGAGCAAAATATAGACTGGAAAAAATAAATAAATAATTGTGGAGGAAATATGAAATTTCCTGAATGACATATATTTTTGATCTGTCTTATAATAAATAGGCTGCTCATCTTTGTATATCTTGTGTCTTGAGTCACACTGGTTTCATTGGTCCTTTAGGTTTTAACTTGTTCACATTATAATGTTTCACAGCAGACTCTGTTATTTCATATATTTATGTTGATTTATTTGTGCAGGCAGGTACTGACATTCTACATTTTGATCTATAATCTTTAAACATTTTGTTTTTATGGTTTGTTTGGTCTTTTCGCTTTGGTTTTATGCATGTGTGTTTATGGTTCTTAACTTGGACACAGTGACTTTCTATAAAGAACCTTTATAAAAATGGGTCTTATTTGAAGTGGAGGGTGCCAGGAAGGGAAGAGGGAATAATAAGGTAATTACATCCTCATTGGGAGAAACTAAAGTAAGATTAAAGCCAAGTTTTAAAGTAAACCTGGTACATGAATGGTTTCTAGACGGTAACTGGCTGTTGGAACATAATTGTAAATGGTATGGGTAATGTGTTTGAAGCTGACAATACAAAGGTATTCTCTGCAACACAAAAGTTTAAAGCAGAAAATGAGCTTAGATTATTTATGTAAAGTAATAAGGAAATGTAAGGAGAAAAAATCAAGAAATTAGCATCAGGACAATGAAAATTTAAAATGTAGTTATAGAGTTGAATAAAGGGTAAATCAGTAATGTTCTGTAATACTAAATATTTACATAATGAAATGCAGAATAGTAATATTACTGTAATATGAGCATCAATAGGTAAATCAGCTTTAGAATAAAATAACTTCAGCTACTTATGGCAAAGAGTTGACAGTTAATAGTGTTATGCTAAACAATATTAAGTTCTAAACATTCGTTAAACATCATACAGGTGGTTTAACAATTCTCAGACAGAAAGAAACCATATGAATCATTCAACTTAATACCATGCCTTTACAACTGTAACAGAACATTATTTTCGGGTCGTGGGGCATCACTTCGCGGTCTGGAGATTTTCAGGGGTTGTTCAGATTTTGCCACATGTTTGTGGTCTGTGTCTGACAGTAGAGTTTCAGACATAACTGTACATGACATTCTAGCGGCTTTCCAAATTTGCTGGAGTGGTATTTACAGTGGGAACTGTTGGGGGGAGGGTTGCAACCAATCACAGTCCCTGGCTGTTGCGATGTTTGACAGCAAGTTTTTATGGGTGTGAGGTCCCTGTGAGTAGCAGTCGCTCTCTGCACATTTCCTCAAAGCTTGACTTTCTGCATGCAGCCCTGAAATAAGGATATACAGTTCTTTGCAATGTTTTTTTTTGTTTTATTTTGCTTTTTTTTCTCTTCTCATGCTATCAAGCTTTCTCAACTTTTGCACTAGGCATACCTTTTAAATTGTACAGATTTGGCAGAATACTGACAAACACTGGAGGTTCACACTGCATTTCAGTTAGAGAATTCATGGTGAAGCCCCTGTTTTCTAAGTTTAGAGTTATTTGGGAGTTGTCCTTATTTGGCCTTTGTCCCATTCTCAAGAACATCAAGCATCATAAGGGGAAGAGAGGTAAGGGGGAAGTTACATTAGAAACAAACTAGAATATGGGAAAATAACCTGGAAACCTTATAAGAAAACAAACATGAGTAAATTGGAAAGAGCACAGTGGAATATACAAAGGACATGTGTGGATGTGAAAATTTGGTGTTATGAAAGATTAAAATACCCGAACTTGTACAGTGTCTCATACAGATTTTTAACAGGAGACCTTATTCAGATATAGAGGGAATATATATACCTCTGGGAATATTTGGAGTTATCAAAAAGTAGTAGTGAATTATTCAGGCAAACTCTGCAGAAGATTATATAGCTCAAATGGTGTAGTGGTACATTGCTCTGACTATGGTGTACAGGGCCTTGGGTTCAAGCCTAACAGGGCTGGTAATTGCTATATGAGTGGATGGGAAATAGGAAGTTCACCCCGGGGATCACTTCATTGGCTCTACTTGATAGAGGCACCGGGAACTAACGGCGGCATGATGCCAGGGCACTTCTATGGGATAGGCTTTTAAAGGCTCCAAGGCCATTGTACACACCTATGTACTAATTAGTTCTCTGATAGAGTAACTGATGCATGAATTGACTACCAAATTATGCTTAAGCCAAAACTAGTTTATATATTTTAAGAACAACTTGGATAATTGCTATGGAAATGACTGTTTTGGTATCTTCTTTAACATGGTTGCTATCACAGGCTCCGTGACATGATGTATTGGCAAAGGTGGGGAATAGTTTAAGTCTTTGTTGCCTTGATTGTCTCTCTTTCCATTGTCAAGATATAAATTTTGCCTCTATATTATGGAAGAAATGGGTAAAAGAGGGAACCTTTACTAATGTATTTCAGGATTTACAGTTGTCTTTCTCTTTGCAGATGATGGTGCTGTGATGGGGGGTTTAGCTCTGCAAGTGCTACGCAGTGAGGTTGCAGATGGTGGACGCAGTTTGCAGTGGATGTCACACTGAAAGAGTGCAAAGGGAGCAACAGAATTCGACTTCAAAATTAATAGATTCTGCAGGGGCGGAACTTCCGGTTGCTGGACTGGTGCGTAAGAAGGTTACAGATAATTTGAATTTAGTTGAAAGCTGATTAGGTCGCATCAGTATTGGGGCAGTTTGGGTTAGTGTGGGGCAAGGGGTTTCATGGAGGATTGACAGCCTTAGGCTGTTGTCAGGAAGCAGTTTTGTTGCGGGGAAAGGTGTTGGGATATGGAGTTCAGGGACATTACCATTTCTGTGGGATTTATGTTATGGCAGTATTTAGTCATACAGCAAAGGGTAGGATGGTCATTACATTCTACGCTTGTACTGGATAGTTGGAGTGATGGCAGGATTGTTTTTGGACTTTATTATATAGGGCTGCTGTTAGGATGATGGTAGGCACTTGCCCTTGTGTGGTGCCACATGGCATTTTTGGGTTCAAGGTTTTGGTTTTGCCTAGGGCAGGTTTTGTCCTAAGCATCATTACACGGTTAACACTGGTAGGTAGAATGAGTGAAAAGTTAATGTACAGACGTTGTGCAAACATATGGTCATTATTTCATTATTGGAAGGGATCATTGGTTTATTTAATGGTTAGGGGCCCAGTTGGGTTACTCAAGTGTCAGCTTTCGGTGCTTCTAGGGTTTATAAGTTGGGGGGTTGGGTTGGTGACTTGTGTGAAGGGGGGAATTGATTGAAGGGATATTGACTAATTGGTTTCTATGTTAAGCTGGTGTAGAAGGTTCATTTGGGTTTGTTGGGATTACAGTTCATTTTCAATTGTCAGTGTGGAACTTGTAGGGATTGTGGGGTAGGGTGGCTAAATGCCATGATGGCCATTTAAAACATTTTGTCATAATGGCTGGTTGGGGTGATATCAGGATTGTTATTGCATTGACTTTAAAGAGATTTCATTTGGTTATTACATTCATTGGATGGTAAAATTTGGATTGCAATGTAGCACGATGGTATGCAACTGCCTTTGCGTGGTTTTCAGTGGCAGTTGGTTGTCCAAGTGGCTCGTAATGACCTTGGAATCATTGCGAGGCTTTCATTGGTTGTGAGGTAAAGATTTAATCCATACGCCGGGGTTATGCTAGGTTTATGAGATTATGTTTGCTATTAACATAAGAGAGGGATTGGTGGTTGGGCTTCAGCTGTTTAAGTATCTGACAATTTCTATTAATTATGTGATAAGGTTTTAGGAGGTGATGACTCGGGACACAACTTGGTTAGAAAGGATGGGGTACACCAAATGATGTTTGTCTAATGCCTTAATGGTGGCTTGGTTGCTGGAAGTTTATCGGAGAGAGGGGGAACAGCCTTGTTAGGCTGGTGGGGAGAGAAAAGGGACAGGAGTGCCCTCTTCTGTTCCCCCTCTGGTTTTTGATGGTCATTCCAATGAATTGGGAAAGGAAGTGAGTATTGAAGTTGGCTACATAAATAAGCAAGACGGAGTAAGGACACTGCTTATTTGGTTGGATGTTAATTCAATAAATGGAAAATGAAGTGAGTAGTGGGATGCTGCTCCATAAGTAAAATAAGTGGGATATGCAATTCAATAAATGGTAAATGAAGTCAGTAGTGGGACGCTGCTTCATAAGTAAAATAAGTGGGATGTGCAATTCAATAAATGGTAAATGAAGTGAGGAGTGGGACGCTGCTTCATAAGTAAAATAAGTGGGATGTGCAATTCAATAAATGGTAAATAAAGTGAGTAGTGGGGCACTGCTTCATAAGTAAAATAAGTGGGATGTGCAATTCAATAAATGGTAAATAAAGTGAGTAGTGGGGCACTGCTTCTTAAGTAAAATAAGTGGGATGTACAATTCAATAAATGGTAAATGAAGTGAGTAGTGGGACGCTGCTTCATAAGTAAAATAAGTGGGATGTGCAATTCAATAAATGGTAAATTAAGTGAGTAGTGGGACGCTGCTTCTTAAGTAAAATAAGTGGGATGTGCACTTCAATAAATGGTAAATGAAGTGAGTAGTGGGACGCTGCTTCTTAAGTAAAATAAGTGGGATGTGCAATTCAATAAATGGTAAATAAAGTGAGTAGTGGGACGCTGCTCCATAAGTAAATTAAGTGGGATGTGCAATTCAATAAATGGCAAATGAAGTGAGTAGTGGGACGCTGCTTCATAAGTAAAATAAGTGGGATGTGCAATTCAGTAAATGGTAAATGAAGTGAGAAGTGGGATGCTGCTTCATAAGTAAAATAAGTGGGATGTGCAATTCAGTAAATGGTAAATGAAGTGAGTAGTGGGATGCTGCTTCATAAGTAAAATAAGTGGGATGTGCAATTTAATAATTGGTAAATGAAGTGAGTAGTGGGACGCTGCTTCTTAAGTAAAATAAGTGGGATATGCAATTCAATAAATGGTAAATAAAGTGAGTAGTGGGACGCTGCTTCTTAAGTAAAATAAGTGGGATATGCAATTCAATAAATGGTAAATGAAGTGAGTAGTGGGACGCTGTTCATAAGTAAAATAAGTGGGATGTGCAATTCAATAAATGGTAAATGAAGTGAGTAGTGGGACGCTGCTTCATAAGTAAAATAAGTGGGATGTGCAATTCAATAAATGGTAAATGAAGTGAGTAGTGGGACGCTGCTTCATAAGTAAAATAAGTGGGATGTGCAATTCAATAAATGGTAAATAAAGTGAGTAGTGGGACGCTGCTTCATAAGTATAATACGTGGGATGTGCAATTCAATAAATGGTAAATGAAGTGAGTAGTGGGACGCTGCTTCTTAAGTAAAATAAGTGGGATATGCAATTCAATAAATGGTAAATAAAGTGAGTAGTGGGACGCTGCTTCTTAAGTAAAATAAGTGGGATGTGCAATTCAATAAATGGTAAATGAAGTGAGTAGTGGGACGCTGCTTCATAAGTAAAATAAGTGGGATGTGCAATTCAATAAATGGTAAATGAAGTGAGTAGTGGGACGCTGCTTCATAAGTAAAATAAGTGGGATGTGCAATTCAATAAATGGTAAATGAAGTGAGTAGTGGGACGCTGCTTCTTAAGTAAAATAAGTGGAATGTGCAATTCAATAAATGGTAAATAAAGTGAGTAGTGGGACGCTGCTTCATAAGTAAAATAAGTGGGATGTGCAATTCAATAAATGGTAAAAGTGAGTAGTGGGACGCTGCTCCATAAGTAAAATAAGTGGGATATGCAATTCAATAAATGGTAAATGAAGTCAGTAGTGGGACGCTGCTTCTTAAGTAAAATAAATGGGATGTGCAGTTCAATAAATGGTAAATGAAGTGAGTAGTGGGACGTTGCTTCATAAGTAAAATAAGTGGGATGTGCAATTCAATAAATGGTAAATGAAGTGAGTAGTGGGACGCTGCTTCATAAGTATAATACGTGGGATGTGCAATTCAATAAATGGTAAATGAAGTGAGTAGTGGGACGCTGCTTCATAAGTAAAATAAGTGGGATGTGCAATTCAATTAATGGTAAATGAAGTGAGTAATGGACATTGCTTCATAAGTAAAATAAGTAGGATGTGTAATTCAATCAATGGTAAATGAAGTGAGTAGTGGGAAGCTGCTTCATAAGTAAAATAAGTGGGATGTGCAATTCAATAAATGGTAAATGAAGTGAGTAGTGGGACGCTGCTTCATAAGTAAAATAAGTGGGATGTGCAATTCAATAAATGGTAAATGAAGTGAGTAGTGGCACGCTGCTTCATAAGTAAAATAAGTGGGATGTGCAATTCAATAAATGGTAAATGAAGTGAGTAGTGGGACGCTGCTTCATAAGTAAAATAAGTGGGATGTGCAATTCAATAAATGGTAAATAAAGTGAGTAGTGGGACGCTGCTTCATAAGTAAAATAAGTGGGATGTGCAATTCAATAAATGGTAAATGAAGTGAGTAGTGGGACGCTGCTTCATAAGTAAAATAAATGGGATGTGCAATTCAATACATGGTAAATGAAGTGAGTACTGGGACGCTGCTTCATAAGTAAAATAAGTGGGATGTGCAATTCAATAAATTGTAAATGAAGTGAGTAATGGGATGCTGCTTCATAAGTAAAATAAATGGGATGTGCAATTCAATACATGGTAAATGAAGTGAGTACTGGGACGCTGCTTCATAAGTAAAATAAGTGGGATGTGCAATTCAATAAATGGTAAATGAAGTGAGTAGTGGGATGCTGCTTCATAAGTAAAATAAGTGGGATGTGCATTTCAATAAATGGCAAATGAACTGAGTAGTGGGACGCTGCTTCATAAGTAAAATAAGTGGGATGTGCAATTCAATAAATGGTAAATAAAGTGAGTAGTGGGACGCTGCTTCATAAGTAAAATAAGTGGGATGTGCAATTCAATAAATGGTAAATAAAGTGAGTAGTGGGACGCTGCTTCATAAATAAAATAAGTGGGATGTGCAATTCAATAAATGGTAAATAAAGTGAGTAGTGGGACGCTGCTTCTTAAGTAAAATAAGTGGGATGTGCAATTCAATAAATGGTAAATGAAGTGAGTAGTGGGACGCTGCTTCATAAGTAAAATAAGTGGGATGTGCAATTCAATAAATGGTAAATAAAGTGAGTAGTGTGACGCTGCTTCATAAGTAAAATAAGTGGGATGTGCAATTCAATAAATGGTAAATGAAGTCAGTAGTGAAACGCTGCTTCATAAGTAAAATAAGTGGGATGTGCAATTCAATAAATGGTATATGAAGTGATTAGTGGGACGCTGCTTCATAAGTAAAATAAGTGGGATGTCCAATTCAACAAATGGTAAATGAAGTGAGTAGTGGGACGCTGCTTCTTAAGTAAAATAAGTGGGATGTGCAATTCAATAAATGGTAAATGAAGTGAGTAGTGGGACGCTGCTTCATAAGTAAAATAAGTGGGATGTGCAATTCAATAAATGGTAAATGAAGTGAGTAGTGGGACACTGCTTCATAAGTAAAATAAGTGGGATGTGCAATTCAACAAATGGTAAATGAAGTGAGTAGTGGGACGCTGCTTCATAAGTAAAATAAGTGGGATGTGCAATTCAATAAATGGTAAATGAAGTGAGTAGTGGGACGCTGCTTCATAAGTAAAATAAGTGGGATGTGCAATTCAATAAATGGTAAATGAAGTGAGTAGTGGGACACTGCTTCATAAGTAAAATAAGTGGGATGTGCAATTCAATAAATGGTAAATAAAGTGAGTAGTGTGACGCTGCTTCATAAGTAAAATAAGTGGGATGTGCAATTCAATAAATGGTAAATGAAGTCAGTAGTGAAACGCTGCTTCATAAGTAAAATAAGTGGGATGTGCAATTCAATAAATGGTAAATGAAGTGAGTAGTGGGACGCTGCTTCATAAGTAAAATAAGTGGGATGTGCAGTTCAATAAATGGTAAATGAAGTGAGTAGTGAGACGCTGCTTCATAAGTAAAATAAGTGGGATGTGCAATTCAATAAATGGTAAATAAAGTGAGTAGTGGGATGCTCCTTCTTAAGTAAAATAAGTGGGATGTGCAATTCAATAAATGGTAAATGAAGTGAGTAGTGGGACGCTCCTTCTTAAGTAAAATAAGTGGGATGTGCAATTCAATAAATGGTAAATTAAGTGAGTAGTGGGACGCTCCTTCTTAAGTAAAATAAGTGGGATGTGCAATTCAATAAATGGTAAATGAAGTGAGTAGTGGGACGCTCCTTCTTAAGTAAAATAAGTGGGATGTGCAATTCAATAAATGGTAAATTAAGTGAGTAGTGGGACGCTGCCTCATAAGTAAAATAAGTGGGATGTGCAATTCAATAAATGGTAAATGAAGTGAATAGTGGGACGCTGCTTCATAAGTAAGCATGTTAGAGGTATGGACACTGCTTACTGGGTCAGGATGAGCACGGTCACATTGTCCTGATTAATATTACATGGATGTGGATGTCGGAATTCAATCAGCTATATTGTGTTTCAGTTGTAATTAATAAATTTTGAATAACAAAGTTAGGTTTATGAAAGTTTAATAAAGGTCGTCAAATGTTATTCAGTGTGATGTGTTTATTGAAGGGGACCGGGACAATGAAAAGTTGAACATCAAGGAAAAGCAATGTGAAAGTATATGCAACTGCACTGCACTGAAAAATTGGTATTAAGGGTGAAGAAGAAACTAGTATTTCTCACTTATTTATTGAATATTTACATAATGTTTTTCTTTATTTATGCTCTATCTATTTTTAGTACACCAAAAGAAGAGTCCTGATGCTAGACCAGTTAAACAAATCCGGTTAATGAAAGTGTATAAGGCTTGAGCAATCAAGGAAGACCAGTCTTGCATCAGGAGTCTAAGTTTGCTCTCTGTTCTGTTTTTTGTTATTGTGCTCAGTCGCCACTATGAGCATTTGGCACTCTGAGCAATAATAAACAGATTAAAGTTCTGTATTTCCATCTAAAGTTAGGAAGCTATTCTTGTATTTGTATAGCTTGTGTCCTTCATACTCTGAAACTGTACCTTTTATTGCACAGGCAACAGCGCTTGTCTCAGTCCAGTAATCAGCCCAGGAATTATAACTATTTTTAAGTTTTAGAGATTCAGTACTTTATATTTAGATTACTTTAGGTGCACAGTTTATCCTTGTTCTGTGTGTTTCTTAGAGAGTCATTCAGTAAAGTACAGTGCTATAGGCATGTTTGTATATATCCAATGTGTCAATAACAATAAATTCCTTTGAATCTTATATAATACCTAATAAATCAGTGTAAATATGGCATGTAGTTTTGGTGTAAATTTTATCCTTTACTTTATGACTTCTTTATTTTTATGTTGTAGTATATTTCTTGTTGTGCTCTTTTATAGATAATAAGAAGTGTTCCGTCTCACTGCAGCAGCTTTAAAGCTGCTAGTACTTTGTTGTGACATACCTCCAGCCTTCTTCCTATTATCGTGGATGTTATTCTCACAGCACTGTGCAGAAAGCTGAATTTGACTGTCCTTGTGTGACTCTCCCTGACTTCTAAACTATAGCAGTGCGGTCTCTGCTCAGCCTATCATTTCTCAATGTAGCTTGGCAATGCTATTTAACTCTCTCTTTCTCACTGTCTCTGTTTCTTCAAAGGAGCCAGCAAAATTGAAGCACTTCTAGAATATTCGGTGAAACAGAATCTTGCAAATGGGATTTCTGCAGCTGTGCCTGAAGTGGGTTAGAACCTTAGGGACTGCAGTGGTATATGGAGACAGAGAGAGAGAGAGAGAGAGAGAGAGAGAGAGAGAGAGGGAGAGAGCCTGGAGGCGGGACACACGTGAAAGAATGATGTCATTGATCACACCATACAAACCTTCCCTCAGACAAGCTATTTTAGGACATTTGGCTCTATAGTGATGTAACCTGGAAGATGCTTTGATAGTATGGGGGAGGAGCTGAGGGGGTGGGTTTCTGCCTTTCTGATCTTTTTCAAGGTATGAACAGGTATAAACAGAAAACATTTTATTAAGAGGCATTTCACTGGTAACTGTACAACATAGTTTACTGGCTAAAAGACTGATGTACTGAACGGAGGAGGAGGAAGTATTTTCTTTTCGTTATTGGAATAAATAGATGCTAGGCAACTGATGTCGAGACATCTTGCCATTTAAAATGAAACAGACTGCCTTATGATCTCTTCAATCATTGAATATGTTTGTATTGTACATGATTTAATACTTCTATGAAGATAAAAAAAACAGTTTTACCTGCCTTGTCATTTTTTCTTCTTTCTGGTATTTATCAGAATGTTCTTAGCTCACCACACTAAAGCCTCTGATCATTCTTGCACATTAAGTACTGTCTTTGTTTCTCTGAAGTCAGTACCAAGTTTAATCTCGTTAATTATGTTCAGCTTGCAGGGAACTCTTCATTTGTTAATCAGAAGAAATTGTATTTTCTGTGGTGATCTTTACATTTTCTCCATTGTTATTACATTCAAGGAATAGTTTGAAATTGAAAGCAACTGATGAGGCTGCTGTGTGTGTGTGTGTGTGTGTGTGTGTGTGTGTGTGTGTGCGTGCGTGCGTGCGTGCGTGCGTGTGTGTGTGTGTGTGTGTGTGTGTGTGTGTGTGTGTGTATATACATTCAAGGAATAGTAGTTTGAAATTGAAAGCAACTGATGAGGCTGCTGTCCGTGTGTGTGTGTGTGTGTGTGTGTGTGTGTGTGTGTGTGTGTGTGTGTGCTTGTGTGTGCATGTGCATGCGTTCGTGCTTGTGTGTATGTGTGTGTGTGGAAGAAGATCACTAACAGACTGTCTTGTACTTTGATAACAATATTGTACCAGGACTGCAAAATCTGAAACACCGCAAGTTTCTGTATGAACAGCATCAAAGCATACTTAGTATTTTAGGCCTGTTGGCTTAGCAGTGATGTTTGTATTAAAGGTTTCGTTCTGATCTTTGATAATAAAGATTGTATATTCTGATCTTTTTTTAGCCAGACAAAAGTCTTGAATGTTTATATCAGTGACTATATGCTATGATGTGGTCATTTATTGCTTATTGGACAAAACTACTTGTACTTTCAAGAACAATATACATTTTAATTAATGATTGAGACCTAGTGAGACAATCTTTGATATATAGATATGTGGGTGTGGGTGTATATATATATATATATATCTATATATATATATATATATATATATATATTTATATGTGTATGTGCATGTGTGCTCGTGTGTGCATTTCTGTGTGCGTGTGTGTGTGTGTGTGTGTGTGTGTGTGTGTGTGTGTGTGTGTGTGTGTGTGTGTGTGTGTATGTATATATATATATATATATATATATATATATATATGTATATATATATATATATATATATGTTTGTTTTTGTGTGTGTGTCAAAACAGCCAAAGCTGCGGTGTCCTACTCCGATGTTATTCTTGGGTCCCTGTGGCTGTGGGTGTTGGACAGCCACTTGAATTGCTCTAGTTATATTCTGTCACTGGGTGAATCTAAATCATGAGTGAAAGGTGCATCCCCAGGTCTTCCTAGAATTGTTCAAAATGCAAAAAATGCGTGGAATGTCAGATTTATTTAGCACCCCAAAGAATGTTTAGTTACCCAAGTTTTGGTCCAGGTCATACGATACTGTGTAAATCATTAGAAGAATAATTTACTTACACATTTTCTTCCAATGTCTTAGTTTAAATAGCAGAAAAAAATGTTCAGTTGATTGTGATAGTTTTTTTTATTTGACACAGTCAGGCATAGTTTGACACAGTCAGGCATAGTTTTCTTATTGGTTGAAAAGAGCCTTGCACGAAGTACAGCTTCTTCTCAGGAAGGATGTACTCCAAGTACTAGGTTTTGATTCTTCATCCAACACCAGAGATCCCCAATCTCCCAGCAAGGACACTGGGGGTTGATTTATAGAAAATGTTTGTTTTCTGTGCAGAGCTGTTAGGCTGTTGAAGAAATAAGAAAGCTTTGTCTGTGAAGATTGTATTTTATTAAATGAAAATGTTTTCTTATGGTGTATAGACCATAGTTATAAAACGCATCAAGTGCAACTCCCACAAACCATACTCTACATTTCCAAGGATCTATTTTACCCTTAAGACTCATTGTCCTTGTCAGGATGTCTTCTGTGAAATATGCCTTTATATTCTAGGATGTAAAATTCTTACTCAGAGTAAGTTTATATTCTAACCATCTGAAGAGAAGAAAACCCCTGCTTTTCCCAGGACATTTTTTCTATGTCATTTTTTTATTAAAGTTTGTAATATATGCATCTGTACATAATAGCATACATTAAACATATCTCAGGGGTACATGTCATTTTTATTTCTAATATATTACATATAGACTTAAATATCTACATTTCCTGAGAAATTTTCTCCATGCTGAGCATTCTTCCTGGACCAGCTTCTTTCTCAGAACTACCCAGTTAACCAAACCATTCACAAAGCACCATAAGCAACCATATCTTATGTCAGACTTTCCCTTAGCTAGTATAAACCTTTATGGTTACACAAAAATTATCAAACCACACACTAGATTTTAAAGTACCAACAGTAAAGATGCAATTTTAGATTGGATACTGGTCTCTGACCCTAATAAATTTACAACATCTGGAACCTATTCAAACTCACTTAGTGACCACTTTCCAGTTATAGAAATTTAAACCACCAGCATAAAACATCCTGAAACCTTTCCATATTCAACATAGACACCTTCATCAGTACATTGAATGCTTTTAATAGGTCTGCCCTAACAACTCCTCCACTCTTAAATACTCTAAACAACATGCCCCACTCTGCAAAAAAAAGAGTGAAAATTAGCCATGCACCATGACTCACTACATAGACAACAACTACAATGTCTAACAGAGACAAATCTTGGAAAGAAAGGCTTAAACTTAAAACTCTGTATAACCTGCAATTTATAGAAATTGTGCAATCTGAGTAAACAAAAAAAAAAATACAAGTTAGCCTAAATATAGGTTCATACTAGGCTATCTGCCCAAGGGCATTTATAAGCCTAGCCCATAGTTTTGTGGCTTACGCCACCCCTTTAATTTGGAGAAACTATGCCCATTATTTTGCTGTGCCTCTGTCGAGCAGTGACACTGAGGTAACCCCTGGGGTGTATCTGCGATCTCCCATCCATTGGTCAAGATTCCTCTTGAACAAGGCCAGCGAGGTGCTCTGCCTCACATAAACTGGGATTTTGTTCCACAGCATAGGGAATCTTTGGGTGATTAATCTATCCCTCCAGCACGTCCTATTAATAACCGTGTCGAGGTTTAAGTCTCCCGCCCTTGTGGCTCTGAGGGATCTAGATTTTTTGAGATGAAGCATGTTCATCAAATCTGGGTTTGACATGGCCTTGTATGTCAGGCATAGGTCACCTCTGAGCAAGCGGTAAGCAACTGAATATAACTGGAGTTCTTTCAGTCGGGCAGCATAAGACAGATTTTTGAGACCCTTTATCCTTTTGGTGAGGAACTTTTGTGGCCTCTCCAGCTGCTGCAAGTGTCGGGTCAGATACATTCCGAATGGGGCATTGTACTCGATCATTGGTCTGATGAGTGATGAGTATAGGGAGACTATGACTTCCCTTGATCTAGATGTGAATCCCTTCATGATAAGGTGGGCAATGTAGAAGGTCTTCCTAACTACTTTAGCAATATGAGTGTCGAATGAAAGGCTACTGTCAACCTGGGTTCCCAGGTCCCTAATAACATCTTCTGTGTTCAGGGATTGCCACCTATATGGTAGCTAGGGTAACTTTATTTTTCCCGAAGGGTATGACTATGCATTTCTTGGCATTTAACTTTAGGCCATGGCTCTGGCACCAGTTATCTGTTTCTGTGAGACCCTTCTGAAGGATATCTGTGTTGGATGTGTTTTCAACTACGGCCCAGTTTGCAGTCATCTGCAAACTTTGTCAGCCATAACCCTCCTGTGTTTGCTTGTACTTCAGAAAAGTAGATGCCAAACAAGAGTGGGCCCAGGACTGAGCCCTGTGGGACACCACTTGTGACAGGCTTTGAGTCTGACATGGCGCCAGCAACTCTGACCCTGTGGGTTCTGTCACTCAGCCAGTTTGCAACCCATCTTGTAATGTATGGGTTTACATTTAAGTTGATGAGTTTTTCAATGATACCCGAGTGAGGTATTGTATCAAAAGCCTTCGCCAGGTCTAGGTAGGCTGTATGGACTGCCTTTCCCTCGTCAATGGCCTTGGTGACTGTTTTGAAAAAGTCAACCAAGTTTAAAAGGCATGATCTGCCTTTGACAAAGCCAAACTGGGTTGGATCCAAAGTCTGCAAATTCCCTATGTCTTTATTTATGAGATCCATTATGATCCTCTCCATGGCTTTGCAGATAAGGCTTGTCAAGCTAATGGGACGGTAATTTCCAGGGTCGGTGGAGGCACCGCCTTTGAGGAGTGGGACCACAGTCGCTGTGCGCCACTCCCTGGGTACGTATCCGGAGGTGAGACTAAGATTAAACATCTGTCCTAACTGTGGGTTTAATTCCTCGTTGAGTTCATGGAGCACACAGCCGGGGACACCATCAGGTCCCATGGATGCTGTGTTCTTTGCCTTGGAGAGAGCAGTTCTCACCTGGGCGTTAGAGATGTTTGGGGGGCTACATTCAATTGGTATAGATATCTCTCCTTTAGGGGAGGGGAGAAGTTTGCACTGAACCTGTCAGCCAGTATGTTGGCAATGTCTGTAGGATCAGTAATCTTCACATCATTTTGAACTAATTCTGAGCATATCTGGGAGTTTCCTCCTAGGTTTCTGACATAGCTAAAGAATGCCTTATGGTTGTCTTTAGAGTCCTTAGCTATTTTTTTCTCAAAATTAGCTTTGGATGATTTTATGAGAGCTCTTAGCTTTATACTTATAGTGATCAGCGGTGTCTTACCTTTTAAGGATTTTGCTCTATCTTGTAGTAGCTTTCTCCTTTTGTTGTAGAGTTTGTTTATGGCTGGGGTCCACCAGACTGGACACTTGCCTTTGGTACAAAGAGTCTTTGTTTTGCTTGGGATTGCCTGATCCATGCAGCCTTGCAGGTGCTGGTAGAAGGCATTTGTAAGTGATTCAGCGATTTGAGTAATGTTAACCGCCGGCTCAGGGGCCTTAAAGGAGACCACACTAGTCTTTAGAAGTGTGAAGTCGGCTTTCGAGAAGTTCTTTACTGTGGTCTTTTTCATTTCGGGTAGGGGCGGGATGAGGACCTCCAGTGAGATTAGTTTGTGATCAGATCTCACCAGTGAGGGGTATACTTCCGGCATTGAACATTGTGCTCCCATGTTCGTGATGATGAGATCAAGTATGTTTTCTCCTCTTGTGGGGATGGTGACTAGTTGTTCCATGGCATTTGAGTTTATGAATTCCAGGAACTTTTGGGCTAGAGTGTTTGGGCTTGAGTAGTGTTCCCAGTCTATATTAGGGTAGTTGAAGTCACCTAGTATGATGGTGTTCGGAGATACATTTATCCCCTCCAGTGTTTTCAGGAAGGCCATATGAGGTTCCTGAGTTTGCGAGGGTGGCCTGTAACATGCTACAAATTGCAGAACAATCTTGCCTATGGTTAATTGCACCTGGATGGTTTCCGATGCATCGTGCAATGCCACCAATCTTGAGGTGTGGGTGTCCTTGATGAATATGGATACCCCTCCTCCTTTCTTGGTATTGTCTGGGTTCTGGGGCCAGAACGCATGATATGAGGTAAAACCTGATAGTGCTGGGGTGCTCTCAGGAGCCTTGAACCAGGTTTCTGTCAAAGCACAGACATCGATGTTCTCCATACTGAGAAGGGCCTCGAGTGCGTGCATCTTGAGGTTGAGACTTCTGGCATTGAGCAGCATTACCCTTAGTTTTTTTTCTTTGTTTTGTTCTAGGGTGGTAGGTTTAGAATTTGAGCCTTGCCTAAAAAGGCACTATGGGGTGGCAAGAGCCTTTGCCAAAATCCAGAATCCCAGGGTGACAAGTGCAAGCCGTCCCTTGCGAAGCAGCGTGGCTTGTCCAGCATGTCATCCCAGGCAGACAGACATTGGATCCCCTTTGAATGACACCAGAGTTTAAGCCAATTGTTAAAGCTGATCATCTTATCTCTGTATTGTGGCATCATTCTTGGTGAAGGTAGGATACTGCTCAAGGTCAGGGTCATACCTGCTTGGGCTACATAATCAGAGAGCTCCTCTATGTCTCTTTTCATGTAGTCCAAGGAGGTGCGTCTCAGGTCATTAACACCAGCGTGGACAATGATTGAGTCGTACTTGTACCTGCTGTTGAGAGACCTGAGTGCATGCGTTATGTGGCGGATTCTAGCACCCGACAGGCAGCTTACTGTGACCTTCTCCTTACTCAGTCTGGTGAGCGGGACGTCAGTGTGTCTGACTATGGAGTCACCAATGACTAGTGTGTCTGGCATTGTGTTTGGCCTTAAGGGCTGTGACTGCTTGACACTCTGACTGTGTGGTCTATGTGTTGCAGGTGTTGTGTTCTGAGGTGGTAGTTGTTTGGGTGTCTGCTTTGGTGGCCTCTGCTGTTTTGGTAGATTTTTGATCAGAGCCTCCGAGTATGTCTTTGTGTGTTTATGTGTATGATTTGAGGTTGTGATGGTATTATGTGAGACTGGGTCTATAGTGTGTGTGGTTACCTTCTCCTCCTGTCTGGTCATGCCAGTCCTATGTTGAGAGAGCTCAGCCTCCAGTTTGGCCGTATAGTTGCATATACTGTAGGTGGATTGGACACTCTAAGTTGTCCCTAGGCATGAGTGCGTGTGTGTGTGTGTGTGTGTGTGTGTGTGTGTGTGTGTGTGTGTGTGTGTGTGTGTGTGTTTGTGTGCCTTCGGTGGAAGGTTGGTTGCCGGGCTGGCAACTCGACACCGTAAAAAAAAAAAACTCTACTGCCAGTCATGAGCAGGTAGGTGATCCACTGTGGTGATCCCTAACTGGGAAAAGCCGAAAGAAGAAGAAGAAGAAGCCTAAATATATTATACCCATTTACAACTTCAGCACATAAATTACCTCCAAAATTCTGGGCATCTATTCATAACCAGTTACATCTGGGCTCAAATAAGGAGCCTGACCCTTCTCATAATAGCTGCCCACTAGAAATAGCTACATTATTCAATACCTACTTCATAGAAAGCAGTGCCTCTCTAACTAAAAACTCTTTATCCTCATCCAGTGTTTCTGCCACCCCCACAATAATGTCCAGTCCTAGTTATTCAGAGATCAACAAGTTAGACAAAAACAACATTCTACATATACCATACACACTATCACTCCCTTAACCATCCAACATCTTCACATGAATGTGATTTACCCTCTATATCCATTGCTAGCAACTTCCACTTAGGACTTGTCCCTATATCAATGATAAAAAAATAAATAAATTACTTAAACTCAAACCTTGCTGCACTGAAGCTGGCAACTTCCCACCTGAATACCCAAAGGTAGTTACCAATGCCATAGCAGACCCAGCCTCTGTCCATATCAATAGATCAATATCTGAATCCTTTGTACTCTCACAATGGAAGAAAATCCTGTTTAGTCCTCTTCAGAAAGGTAGCATCTTGGCTGATATCTCTAAGTCTGGCTTATTGCAATATTATCGCCTCTCTCAAAAATTCTTGAAAGATGAATTCATAAGCAACTCCTCCACCATCTTCCACAAAAATGACTCTTAACACCCACCCAATATGGCTTCTGCCCAACACACAGTAAAACTACTGCCTTTCTATCATTCATTGACACCATAAACAAATACAGGGACTCAGGCAAATTTGCTTCCTCTGTGAGGTCCCCACTCTAGGCCAGTAATCAGGGAGCCTGAATCCTCACCACTGACACTGGAGAGGGACATTTACTTGGAATACAAATGGATACACTCAGTACTTCCTCATGCAGCCCTCTTTGCATCAAGCACAGTTTTCCTTAAGAGCACTCAGGGAATACACTCAGTCCGGGGACGGGTTCCTCTCTGTATCTGTCCACACCTCCAATAAGACGGATCCACTTTGAAATCTCAAAAGTGCAAAATCTCAAAATTCTAAAGACTGAGTCCAAAATCTCAAAAGTTCAAAATGCTGAAAACTTAAAATACTGAATCTCATAATATATAAAAAACATAGTACACCAACACTTACTATATTCCAGCACAACTACTTGCAGAAACATATTACTCTTCTCCAACTATAAGCAGAGTCCAAGCCACCCTGCACCCCCTTGTGGGGGGCTGTGCCACCCACACCCCCTGCTACTTAAATATATCAACTCCGAGATCGCACTCCACAGAAGAAAATGGCAAACTTACCATTACGTGCTTCATGACTGCCTGTAGTCATGTTCCCTTTTAATTTGCTATACTACAACATAGCTCATCTTAGTGTAGTGAAGTACAATCTCTGAGTTGTTATATTTAAGTAGCGAGGGGTGTGGGTGCACATCCCCCCACATGGTGGGTGCAGGGGTGCTTTCCCCCTGCTTATAGTTGGAGTAGAGTAATATGGTTTGTCTGTCATTTGTTTCTGTATGTACTTGTGCTGGAGTATAGTAAGTGTTGGTGTCCTATATTTTTTTCAATATTATGAGATTCAGTATTTTGAATTTTCAGTCTTTTGAATTTCAAGATTTTGAGCTTTTGAAATTTCACAGTGGACCCATTAAGACTCCCCACTGGCACAGCCTAGAGTAGAGTCCTTAGCTGGGGTTCCAGGCTAAGTCCTCCCACACCCTCTCTGTGAGACCAGTGCTTTGTTCCTGTTGTGTCCTACTGTTCCTACTAACTAAATAGAGCAAGGTAAGATGGGTGAGTGGTCCTTGATTTCAGATCCTAGAGAGAATAAAGAATATTGCTGATACTTCGGTCTCCTATAATATTAAAATATTTTTTCTGCACAGAATGACATTGCATATATCTGGTCATCTGACTCTGTTTACTGCATTATCCCTCATCACTAGAAATTACCAGGGTTTAGCATCTATGTGCTGCAATACACAAAGATAGAGCTTTGCTCAGATGCGTGCAGCTGCTGGAAGTCATAAAACCATTTCACTCTTCCTACAGGAGTTGCAACCTATTCTCTAGCACAAACATTGCATCTCTGGCTCCCTTCAAAACTGTGGGTTAACATCTTTATAGCTTAATCGATAAAGTAATTTAATTTCAAGAATATTTTGCAAAGTCAAGCAGATTAAGATTAACCTCTTCACTTCCAGTATATGTTGTTATAATGTATACATTTAAACATTTACAATAATGTATGTACATATATTTTCCTTCCAGCAGGGTACACTGTTGATACATTTTAACACACGCAAACCTGACAAATACATTTTCAGCACAAGCATCTGTACAAATCAGTTTGACATACAAATGACATACAATTATTTACAAAATTCCAGCTAGCTGTGCTGGCATATGCCATACCAGACTTCTTGTAGCAATTATTGTAGCTCACAAAAGTGCTACCAGCACTAAATGTTTTACAAGGAAACAGCTCCAGTACTTATTATTAATGCCCACCCCTCCAGGCATGTCTAAGGGTCAGTTCCCTGTGCTCTCTTATTAACCTGGTGAACTTGGGCATACTGAGGCAATGTAGCAACTGCCTCATGTACATCGACAACCCTCTCCTCTTACCTCCCAACACTCAGACTTGTGAGAGATGCACTTATATATCCAAATTGGAAGCCATGCACTCTCCAGCCAAGATCAAAATAGCTGGTCAAGAAGAGAAGGTCAACACTTGCACCACACAACATGGAACAGATAGCCCCCAAAACACACACCAGCACTGCCTTCACATAAAAACACAAACCACACCCCCAAGTTCATGGAGGCTCTCAATAAAAATGTACCCAAATGGCAGAGACCTCCAAGGCAGAAATGCACTCAACCACCACAACACAACACTAATCATGAGACACATAACTCTCCTAAACAGTGTGCCACTCAACCAAAACCCCTAAGGCAAAACAGCATGCCCAGCACACCACTCATAAGTGACTTGATAGTGAGGCAAAAGAAGAAACTTGTAGGAGATAACCAGTTTAATAAAGAGCAAAGCTTTCGGGCATAACCCTTCCTCAATACTAATACATTCAAGTGCTAATTCTAGAAGCTTAAATACAAGTCTAAAATCACATGACCAGCAGCCAAATGAAATCATGTGACAAGCAAACATAGAAACATAAAAAATATAAAATGTAAAATACATACATATATACATATAAAAATATATAATATAAAACTTTTCTATTTTATAATATTATTGCGTAATTTTACTAGCACAGGTTTTAAGCTAACTGTACTATTTAAACCAGGATGAGTATCAGCAGCTAATCTCAATATCCATTCAAATTCTTTCAGCTCAAGATTATTATTAACATCACCACCTCTTGCATTTGGACATAGTACGTCAATCACTCTAAACTTAAAAGTGTGTGTCTCACCACAAGTGCTAATATGTTTACATAAAGCATTCTTGTCACAATTTCTCCTAATTTCAGAATTGTGATCAATAATACGTTCTTTTAGCTTACGTGTGGTTTTGCCCACATAGAATGAATTACACGAGTTACAGGTAGCCAAATACACAACAAGAGGGGTGTTACAGGTGGCTGAAATTTTAAAATTAAATGTTTGTCCATTAGTAGGATGTTTAAACGTCTCACTACCATTACCTAATCCACATCTATCAGCAAATGCTTGATAGACTACATGCATTTGATACAAGAATGGAAGCTACTAAAAAATGTAAACAAGGATATAGGGAATCTCCAAACTCTGGATCCCACACAGTTTGGTTTTGTGAAGAGTAGATCATGCCTGCTCAACTTGGTCAACTTCTTTGAGTCAGTCACCAGAGTTGTGGATGAAGGCAAGTTGGTTCATACAGTCTACCTTGATCAGGCCAAGGCCTTTGATACCATTCCCCACTCAAGAATCATAGAAAAACTCACTAAGCTAGGCATCAACCCCTATATCACTAGGTGGGTTGCAAACTGGCTCACAGATAGAACTCACAGTGTGAAAGTAGCTGACTCCAAGTCAAACTGCCGACTAGTCACAAGTGGAGTCCCACAGGGATCGGTCCTGGTTCGTGTCCTGTTTGGTATTTACTTCTCAGAAGTCCAGGCCAACACAAAGGGACTCTGGCTGACAACGTTCACAGATGATTACAAGTTGGGAGCCATTATTAACTCCCCAAGTGATGTTGGCATCTTACAGAAAGGCCTCACTGAGACCAACTTGTGTCAGAACCATGGGCTTTAAGCTTAATACCAAAAAATGTGTCATCATCCCCTTTGGGAAAAACTCAATTCCCATGAATTATCCATTGATGGTAGTCCACTGAACATAGAAGGCGTTAAAAGAGATCTGGGAACACAGGTTGACAGCAACCTCTCTTTTGACCACCACATTGCCACTGTGGTCAGAAAGTCCTTCTATGTGGCACATCTCATTCCTAAGGGTTTTGCATCCAGGAAGAAAGAAGTCATTGTCTCCCTCTACTCTTCCCTCATTAGGTAGTCATCGAGTACAATACCCCATTTGGCATGTACCTCACTAGACACCTGCAACAACCTGAGAGACTACAACATACCTCACAAAGAGGATCCTAGGCCTTAAACACTTGTCCTATATGGACAGACTCAAAAAACTCCAACTATTCTCTGTCTCAAATCGCCTACTTAGAGGTGATCTCTGCTTGACTTACAAAGCCATGTCTGTCCAGCTGTGTTAGAAATGCTACATCTAAAGAAATCCCAATCCCTCCACACCACATGCTCCAGAGACCTCAACCTCATTACCACAATCAACAGAATGTGTTGGAGGGACAGGTTCATAACCCAGAGACTGACCATGCTATGGAATAGACTTCCCATACATGTTAAACAGAGCACCTGACTGGCCCTCTTCAAGAGAAATCTTGATGAGTGGATGGGAAATAGAAAATTCACCCCGGGGATCACTCCAGTGGCTCTTCTTGACAGATGCGCTGGGAGCTAAGGTCAGGTGGCACGATGCCAGGGTAATCCTATGAGCTAGGCTTGTAAAGGCTCCAGGGCCATTACCTAGTACACACCTATGAACCTATGAACCTATGAACCTATGAACCTATCCACTGCCCTATTTCACCTGGTATGGTTGGCAGTACATCCTGTCATCACTTTCTCCTCATTCCTTGACCTGTCAAAAGCATTTGATACGGCTTCCTGCCCTAAACTCATGTATAAACTGTCTCAACCTGAACTATCAACTTCTTCATTATGGTAGCTCAATAGCTACTTAACTGACAGTTTCTAGTCTGTAAAATGGCAGAATATTCTCTCTCCATACCTGCGTGTCTCCACTGGTGCACCCCGAGGAACTATTCTTAGTCCCCTTCTCTTTAATATCTTTATCAATGGCCTCTATACCTCTGTAGGTCCACCCTCTCTTATACAATGTGCTGATGATTCCACATTTATATCGTATCTTATAACCTGCTTCAATTCCTCCATATCACATAAGAAACGTTTAACTCATTTGAGAAATGGCTCCATAATGCCCAGCTACTACTCCACCCTAAAAAAACAAAATGAATGCTATTTTTTCCCAAAACACACATACCTTTTAAAATGACATTCAAAATCTTTTTGTTAAACAAAACTGAAACTGAACTAGTCACCTATACAAAACTTGTTGAAGTGATTATAGATGATAATACTAAATCTGATCTGCATAGTCAAAATAACGTAAAAAAGACTCCTAAAAAAATTAAAATGCTGTACAGGCATAACAAACTTCCATAGCAACAACACCAAAATCACTCTTGCTACTATCTACCTTATATGGTGCACTCACCCTAACAAACCTTCAGCTGCAGGTAAAAATAAGCTGGAGGCCTGCTATAACAAGGTTTAAAAATTTGCCACCCGCAAACAGTACCGCAGCCACCACTGTATTACCTTTAAGGTGTTAAATTGGATCAAACTGGCATACAGCTTATTCCAATATCCACCATTATTCACAAAGCTGATGGCTGCCCTGCTTCTACTCTTATTCTCCAGTCCTATCACCCAAATAAACTACCTTGATCTAATGAGTGACATCTCCTCAGCATATATATATAAACCTCACAAATTCTCTAGCCAAAGTCGCTATTCATACTCTTTCACTAAAAAATGGAATTCTGGCCCTTTGCAAATTAGATCTACTTCTAGCCCCTCCAAATTCCAACAACGACTAAAAGACTACCTTAAGTAAGACTTGGCTGCAGTAGTTCCTTCCTTCTTCCACACCCAACTTACTTTTTACTAATTCCTTCACTCTGAACATAGTCAATCTATTTCTTAGATAAAGGGCAAATGTAGTTTTGCTTGGCTATATTATCTACTCATTTCCATTTCAAAGAGTGTACTCAGTATGTTTAAAATTATCTCTATGAGCTGCAACTTGGGAATACTTTGTTGATATTGTTTCTTTTTCAACTTGTTATATCTTTCAAAATATTTGTACTGTGTATGTATAAGTTCACACTGTATGAGATAGTGTTGAGTGTTTCCTTAAGCTAATATGTTGCTTTTCTGTATTAGGTTTTATAATAACTTTGTTTTAACTGTAACCATATTTATGTCAATGTGGAGCTTTCCTCTACAGGCCTGTGCTTAAAATGGGATATTGTCCTACTTGGACTTTCCCGGTAAACAAATGTCAAAAATAAATAAATAAGTAAATAAAATACTTCCAGAAATCTAAACTGTCTTGATTTTCTGAAACTCAGCACAGTTTCATGACATCTACATTCAGCATTTCTTCCACTCATCTAAGCCACACATTCCCTTTTTTCCACTCATCCCCTTCTTCCAATCCTACCTCCTTGTTCTGCCACTACCCGTAGAGTTCCCCAACCCCTTTTTACTTTACTTACCTGTGAGTTCCCCCTCTGGTTTACACCCTACCTCTCTTCTAACTGCTCCCCATTTAACATCGCATAAAACCACTTACCCTTCTACTCCACCTTTGCACAGACTATTTACACATCTTCTAAACCAGCATCCTCCTCTAACCCTTTGTGAATAGTCTTCCCACGTCCTGCCAAAACTTCTTCTTAACTCATTCTCCTCAAAACTTCATTGCACAGATCCCTCTTCTACCCCAAATAAGCAGAATGTTCATATGTACTCTGCCCCCCCTTTATCTTCCATGCTACCATTCCACATAGCTTCCATGGTCTTCTGTATGTATTTTGCTACAATGTAATTGGCCACTTGCCTCTCACCTCTCCATCAAACTGCTTTTTCTCACTAAGCCTTCTTTCCTTTAAATGGTATGGCTTCTGTACAACATGTGGTGTAAACATATCTGCATATTATGCATTTCTCCATCACTACACATTTCCTGCACCATTCTCCACCCCCCCCCTTCCCAAATGTAGTGTATGTGATAGTTCTTGCAAAGAATAAGAGGATCAGGGGAACTTTGCTGCTGTGTTGAAATATGAATTTGATGAATGGGGATACTCTTCTTGGCTAAGTCTCTTCTAGGACAAAATGATGAATTAGCCTTCTAACATGAGTAGGTCCTAATGACAGGATAGCATAGTATGGTGCTGCGTTATGACTGATAATTGTGATCATACAGCCTTGTTTAATCTATGGTCATTTAACAGGCTGGTCTGGTGGATTAGCCTTTTGCCTGGGACAGATCCTAGTTGAAGGTGAACAAAGTTTGATGGCTGTGCTTTGACAATACGTATCTGAGTCCTCCTTTCAAAGGTTTACTTATAACACTTGGTATGCTGTGGATTCTGTATCACTCATCATGATGTTATGGTGTTTATCAGAATCATATAACTTCCTTATGCACCTTTTGACTAGGGACAAGTAAAGTCTGACATTTTAATGATTACTTTCTCTTCTGAGTACTTTGGGAATTTGTTTCATGAACTGTATGTTCAGCTATCCTGCTAGTACTTATGGTTTCAGGAGCTGCATAACATCATTTATTGCTGCTAATGAGTAAGAAGCTTTTTGCCAGTATAGGAAGCTCCAGAAGTACCTGTTTACCCATCCAGTTCTGCAAAAAAAGGCCGCTTCAGACATTTATTGTTAGCTGTGGCCTTGTTCCATACCAGCTTTTTTCTTTAGGATGAAAAGTATTTAGGAAAAGAGTGAAACTGTGTGTGTGAAAGTGGGTGAGCCTTAGTGGGTAAGAGAGACAGTGACGACTGGATTCATAAAGGTTATCACAAAGTGTACACTATGTGTATACTTGTAATCTTACAGAGTGAATAGACAGCATAAGCATTGCGGTAGGGCTGTTCTTGAATTCAGAAAGTGTACACATAGTATACACTTTGTGATAACCTTTATGAATCCCCCATATAAAAGCATCAGAGCCCAATTTCAGCTGTAATATTTATTGATTATGATCTGAAAGTGTCAACTAGTTAAACCTGTTTATTTCTGGATCTGAAAGACAGCCGATGCTACAGTAAGTTAACTGTAAAATATGATATGATACCTATGGAGAGTGATAGTTTTACTCATCAAATGATCTCACAAAATATGCTGCAAATAGTTCGAGCTTTGCCATTAAGTAAGAAGATTCTAGGTGACAGCATCACACAATACAATCATGCTCCTCTTTGTAATGAAGGAATGCTATAAAGAGACATAGAGAAATTGAATGCTGTGTTATTTTACATATTGGGTGGACAAAATGTTTTGAGAAATAAAAAGAGCACTATCAATAGAGTTACTCTTTAACGTATGTGTAATAAGTCACTAGAGACTTTTTAGTTAAATTTGTTTTCATTGGACTAGGCAAACTGGATGCCACACATGCAAAGGCCCTGCATATTGCACCTGGTCAACAGTAAGAATAAAGTAACCACTTTCATCTGGGTTTAAGCAATACATTTTCAATTCTTTGATCAACGCATGCCAGAATAGAAAATTAACCATGTGGCACCTCTTTGTGTCATTTTCATCACTGTTTTAGCAAGCACCTGTTTTAAGATGTGTGCATGACTTTATGGATTAGGAGGGAATCATTTGGGTGATTATTGACAGTGGGACTGCTGCAAAACAAACTGACTCTGTAGTACAGAAGCTATAAAGTTCAGTGCTTGTGCAAAGACTCACTAATTTATTTGTTAATGGGGTAGAGCACTGATTCACATAGACCCTCAGCAGGCTCAACCCAGACTTGCCCAGAATCACAGAACAGGCAAAGAACGGCTGAGGAAATCACAACCCAAACCGCAGGAAGCAGTTTATCAGCAGCTCATAGCCTTAAACCATTGTGTTAACTGCCAGGTAATTTATGAAGAAGAATAAGGTTGCCAAGTGTAGAGGTGAGCTGAACAGAAAAGTCTCTATAAATCTCTAGCTCTGATATGTAGAGTGCAAACACACAGGAGTGAATGATTTAACTGAAAATAATATAGATGAATCACAATTTGGGATTTTGGTGAAAAGACTGAAAATGTGTGTGTGTGTGTGTGTGTGTGTGTGTGTGTGTGTGTGTGTGTGTGTGTGTGTGTGTGTGTGTGTGTGTGTAGGAAGGAGGTCATTGCACAAAAAATTTCTGTTTTCCTCAAAAGTCTGGTGGTTCACTGTGTATTATATTATTTGGCAGAAGTGCAGGCAGCATAGGTGAGTAGTGTATTGAGGTATGAGGGTCTTTGCACCGCAAGGAAAGTGCACTCCTTTGTGTATATTGTCAAACTTTTTTGACTGCTTTTTCAGATAAAATGTTATTTGACCAACTATTCTTCAAGTGAACATCCTAGACCCCAAACATATTTTAAACATGAACACAGCAAAGCGCAATAAACTTATTCCTCAATGTAATTGTTTAGCTTTATTATAATAGAACCAGGAAGCACTTTCACTTTGTAATAATTTAGAATTTCATTGGACTATACCACAAAAAAAAAAAAAAAAAAAATTTAGTAATAAGCTTGCTGTTTTTTTCCACAGTACTCCTAAGGTCAGGTTAGTCTTTATTAGTTTTGAGGAATTTGGTTCATACTTTAAGCATGATTAAAACTGTATATTTCTTCTGAGAACTAAATATGCTAGGATGATCTTTGCATAGTGTGTCCTTTTATAAGATGGTGCATAAGAATATTAACAGGGTATACCATAACTATTACCTTCTGCCTTGGAAGGTAATTTTTTTTCTTCATGTTTTTTCTGACAGGGGGGAACCCATCTTGCAAGCAGCTGTGATAACCATGATACTAACAATACAAGGCCTTCTTTTTTCTCTTTGCCCTCCCTGCTGTCTGTCATCAGCCCACTCTATGTCAATTTGCGCATTTGTTCCCCATCATCAAGATGAAAGTCAGCTTGGAGAAACCATCATTCAGATAGCCATCAAGGATACTTCATGATTTTTTTTTCATATGTTGTCCTGTCCTCTGCATGCAGCCAGCAATATGTCAAGTAGGAAACATGCAATGGGTTGCAAAGGACATCCTCTCACTTCTGTAAAACTGTTTATAGGGGAAATTCGACTGTAATACAAAAGGAATGGTTTACACTGCAGTTTGTAGTTTGTGTTATGCATTTTATGTTGGTAAAACTGAACATGGGCTTAAAAAACATATTTACCAACATATATATAAAAAACATAAGAACAAGGGACAACTCTAATGTCTGAAAAAGTACATTGTTTGTCTGTTTCTATTTACGTCTATCAGTAAATGCTTGATATATATATATATATATATATTGTGCTCGATAATGGGGCATCTGTGTAGTTTCAATATATTACTAAGTATGACTGAAAGTAAAGCCAGCCTCATGTATATATAAATATATATATATATATATATATATATATATATATATATATATATATATATATATATATTTTTTTTTGTTAAATTATGCCCTTTTGTGACTAATGAAACTCTGGTTGAAACAGGTTGCTCAAACTACAATTATGCTGGTGAAGCTGGCAATTCCTCCACTATTTGAGTGTTGTAATGAAACTGTGTCAGACCTGCTGATTTAGAATCTCTGAATTTGTTCAGTTGTGCTCACAGAGAGAGACACTGTTTGTTGTACTGTAGCATTTCAGAAAATTACAGTCTTGAAAACTAGCAGGTTTTTGGCAGCAAATCTAGTTTCTGTTTGTGTCATTGCTTATGCCTGGCATGCATATACTTCAGTGAGGACAGGTTTGTTGAACAGCTTATCTTTGATTTATTTTAATGAGTTTGTCAAACGTGCATGCACTTTATGAGCCAGTGGTGTATTGCAATGGTTTTTCACTTGAAAATATAAGTTCACTTGGGGTATAGTGAGCTTGCCTCTGCAAAAATAAATAAATACTTTTCTTGTATTGTTAGGTATTTTCAAGATACATTTCTTGATATAGAAAAATCAATGAAGCATGACTCATTTTTGAATAATGTGACCATGCTTAGGAAAAGCCTTTTCTCTACATGATTATCATGTTATGGCCATCCATTATTCTACCTATTTTAATAGACAAATGGGTAATCTGATTATTGCAACACCACTTTACCTGTGAAGAATACTAGGAACCTGTTTGTCCTACACAGATGGGATCCAAAGGTTAACATTGCGCTGTATGGAATTTGTTAATTTTCAGATACCTCTACAGCTGGATCTTCAGCTGGGTTGATAGAATACCATATAACCAGTGCAGCAGCATACACTTACTAGAAGAAGGATTTATATGCAACCCTTAATGCATCCTTCCCTTCCTTTCCTTGTGTTCCCCTGGTCCAGCATCATCACCAGCTTATGCCACCTCTGGTACGCTGCAGGAATTACTGAGCTGAGCATATAGAGCTGTCACCAGCAGATTTACTGCCTGTCATAGCCATGGCCTGGGGACCCAGGTGCACAAGCAGGGACGTTACGTGGTAAAACACTCTTACATTCCTTCTGTAATAACCACTGAATTTGGTAACATCCTACTGTCTAATGCATACTCCTGGGAAATGCTTGCCTGGAAATAGGCAATACCATCAGTGCTGGAAATATGCATGTATTCTTGATTTCCATAAGAAAGTGTATACCAGGCTATTCTAATGTCGTTTTTGTCGTTCTCATAATTTTTTTTTATTTTTATTTGGCATTTGTTTACTGGGAAAGTCCACTGGGCCTAAGCGAACCCATTTTCAGTGAAGGCCTGGGAAGAATAGCTCCAACATGTAAGATTTACAATAGTTACAAACAGTTACAAAATGTTATTTTTCATAATAGTTGAACACTATATATAGTATTACATCAGGTTTGCATGGAAAAATAAAACATTCAACTTATACAAAACCTGAATAGCAGACTATGATTACAAATGCAGGAAGGTTCCTAGTAAGGAGACACAGAATGCATGGGATGGTATAGGTGTGAGAATACATGAAGAAGTCGTATTTTGAGAGAATTCTAAAGGGAGAGATAGGAATTACAGAAGATAGGTGAGACTGGAAGAGCAGAGTCAGGTAAGAGAAGATTGAGTGTAAGACTGATAAGAGGTAGGTGAGTTATTTAGGGTCTATGACAGAACTTCGAAGTTTTAAAACTTTGAATGTTCTAATATCGACCCATTTTAATCAAACACTAAAAATAGCGAAGCTGCAGAACACCGAATTCTTTCCTAGGGAAAGCATTCGGTTGGCCGGTTCTGTGGCTTCGCTATTTTCAGCTCTGTGGTGGAGATTTACGGGTCGGGTTCAGGTAAGTGTGCAATTGTGTGGTTGTTAGGATTAGAAAGTAATCTCCATGATATCCCCGAAGTCTCAAAACAACCCACTAAAGTGTAGTGGGTCCAAAAACAAAACAGTGTAAGAAACTTCTCTGTGTGGAAGATTTTCAGTCCATGTATTTCTAGTTAATCACTGTATATTAATCAGATCAGACAATAGTAGTAGAAGTAGCGAACGTAAACTCGTCTTAAGTCAAAACAAAACAAAAAGTAATAATAGAAAATATATAATTGTACAGCATTACTAAGTATTCGAAAGTAATCCAAGCAAGGCAGACAGTCTGTTTCCAGTTGAAAATCCTTTATTAAGTACACAGACAAGCGATCCAAATAAAACAAAAATAGAGTAATAATTTCCTCGCAAGCTTTCTAAATATATATATATATATATATATACTTTTGCATGGGAGTGGTTTATTGTGCTGTAAAACAAAGTGTTATTGGTACACATGTTAAATTCACATCCATTCCCCCATCAGTGTGACATTCGAGCTGGTCCTGCCCTACCTAGTAGCTGTCATAATAATAATAATATATAACCCTTATGTACTTTAAATAAAATTTATAATGATGTGGTACCTCTTATTTAACCAAATTATTAAGTAGATTATTAAGTCTGTGATTTGATCCAAGACAATATACTACATGAATGGAAATATATCAACCTTAGTTCATTTGGCAATCAAAAAATATATATAAATATATACATATGCATTTTGCATGTAAAAATCAATTTTTATTTTCATAACCTATTGTTAACAAAGACCGCTTTCACCCTTCTAGACTTCTTCAGGTCTGTGTACAAGAACCCTAAAAACCTATATAATTATATCATTAGTTAGTATTGTTATTACACATCATTTTGAATAAAGTGGAAAAAAAAGAACCAGAAAAAAATAAATAAATAATACAAATAAGAAAAAAATGTATGTATGATGATGGAAACAAAATATACACTTACATTTCAACTGATTTAAAATGGTATTTAAAGCCAATTCGTAGAATAAAATAAAATAAAATAAAATACAATTAGTCATGTAAACAATGTGGCAATTTTCTAAGTTCCAGTGTACTTTTAATTGAACAGTAGTAGTTTAGTCCAGGCTTCCTAAAAGAGTTCAGCGTTAATTGCCACGAGTTCATGTTTCTCCAGAATATTTGGGATGTCTCCTTCAAGATCACCCATGTCTATGCAATCCAGGATCTTGAACTTAAAACCTGTGTGTCTTTTATGAAGAGAAAGGTGTTTGGCTAGTGCATTATTTTTACATCCAGAGCAGATTTCTGACAGATGACATGAAATCCTACGCTTGAGTTTATTTACAGTCTTGCCCACATAGAATGCATCACATTCATTGTACTGTGCCCTGTAAATTGCTTTTTTAGTGTTACAGTCACCCCCTGCACTGGTTTTTATGATCTTCTTTAAATAAGGGCAATAAAAACTATCACCTTGCTGTATAAATATACAAAATGTACAATTAGTTTCACATCTTTTAGTGCTTTTCTCACACGGTCTAGGTTTAAATTCAACAAAAATTCTAATGTTCCTAGCCTTCCTATAAATAAATGATGGGGCTTCACCTAAAATGTTAACCAGAAAAGGGTTTCCTGTGATAATGTCCCAGTTTTCTTCAATAATATTTTTGATATTGTGATAATCCAAAGTGTATGTCAGGATGCAGCTATTTTTGCATTTGTTATTCTCTGTGGAATTACTTAACATTTTTCTACTGGGGAGGTTGACTGAAGGTGCTTCAGTCCTTTTCAGTTCTATAATGGGTTCCAGAATGTTTTTCAACATCTGACTTTCATAGCCTCTCACTAGAAAATCATTCTCTAAGTTGTTCAGGTTTCTCAAAAATGTTCCATCTCTGTGGTAATTCGAGCTAATCTATAGCTTTGGGACTTCACTACACCAGATCCTGGATCACATAGACATGGGTGATCTTGAAGGAGACATCCCAAATATTCTGGAGAAACATGAACTCATGTGGCAATTAAAGCTGAACTCTTTTAGGAAGCCTGGACTAAACTACTACTGTTCAATTAAAAGTGCACTGGAACTTAGAAAATTGCCACATTGTTTACATGACTAACTGTATTTTATTTTATTTTATTCTACAAATTGGTTTTAAATGCCATTTTAAACCAGTTGAAACTTAAGTGTATATTTTGTTTCCATCATCATACATACATTTTTTCTTATTTTTTTTTTTCTGGTTCTTTTTTTTCCACTTTATTCAAAATGATGTGTAATAACAATGCTAACTAACTATACAATTATATAGATTTTTAGGGTTCTTGTACACAGACCTGAAGAAGTCTAGAAGGACAGAAGCGATCTTTGGTAACAATAGGTTATGAAAATAGAAAATGATTTTTACATGCAAAATGCATATGTATATATTTATATATATTTTTTGATTGCCAAATGAACTAAGGTTGATATATTTCCAGCCATGTAGTATATTGTCTTGGATAAAATCACAGACTTAATAATCTACTTAATAATTTGGTTAAATAAGAGGTACCACATCATTATAAATTTTATTTAAAGTACATAAGGGTTATATATTATTATGACAGCTACTAGGTAGGGCAGGACCAACTCGAATGTCACACTGATGGGGGAAGGGATGTGAATTTAACGTGTACCAATAACACTTTGTTTTACAGCACAATAAACCACTCCCATGCCTGATAAAAAGTATATATATATTTAGAAAGCTTGTGAGGAAATTATTGCTCTATTTTTGTTTTACTTGGATCGCTTGTCTGTGTACTTAATAAAGGATTTTCAACTGGAAACAGACTGCCTGCCTTGCTTGGATTACTTTCGAATACTTAGTAATGCTGTACAATTATATATTTTCTGTTATTACTTTTTGTTTTGTTTTGACTTAAGACAAGTTTACGTTCACTACTTCTACTACTATTGTCTGATCTGATTAATATACAGTGATTAACTAGAAATATATGGACTGAAAATCTTCCACACAGAGAAGTTTCTTGGACTGTTTTGTTGTTAGTATTAGGGTATGGGTTAGGTGAGTTAGGGTTAGGGCGCGGGTTAAGTGAGTTTGGGTTAGGGCGTGGGTTAGGTGAATTAGGTTTAGGGGCGGGCTAAGTGAGTTAGGGTTAGGGCACGGGTTAGGTGAGTGTGCGATAGTGACGGACCTTAGGGTTAGGGTTTGGGTTAAGGTAAGTGGATAGATAGTAGTGTATGTATAGTTTAGTGTAGGGTTAGTTGTAGGATTATAAGTGGATGTGTGTGTATATTGATGTTTTTTAGGTGTGTTTGTGTTGTGTGTGTGTGTTTCGGAATAGCAAATTTTTTCCCCAAGGAAACCTTTGCTGTTCTGAATGTTCAATGTTATGTGGTTTAGATATTCTAGGTTCGATGAAATAGCGTTCGCTATTTTCATCTTTCGATAATGTGATATAAACACGTTATTTAGTATGTGGCTTGTCAACATGGGGTTGAACAGGAGCAGGTCCAGAATTTGTTGAGATGTTCTTTGAGAGAGTGTTTAATGGCTGAGAGTATGTGGTTGGATCTGATAGGGGGAGAGTGTACCAGATTTTTGCTATGGAGCAGGAGTATAGGCTTTGTCCAGCAGATATCTTGGGACAGTGCTTGACTAACAATTGTTTGTTTTCTGACCAAAGGGATCTACTGGGTATGTAAGCTTGGAAGATAGTGTTGAGAGTTGGGCAGGACAAGGGTTTATGAATGATCTTGTGAGCCATTTTAAGTTGTAGGAAAGTTAGATATTGTGGAAGTTCAAGCCAACTTAGCGGGTGAAGAGGTATGCAGTGATGTGTGGAGTACTTTGCATTGGTAAGAAATTTTGCAACTTTATTGTAGCAAGTTTCAAGCTTAGTTCTGAGGTTAGCTTGTAAATTTGTAAGAACAGGGGCACCATATCAGATAATGGAATGAAGGTAGGAGAAGGCCAGAGTGAATTTTGAGGATTGGTCAAGGAAATTAATATGCCGATAGAGAATACCTAGTTTCTGATGCATTGTTTAGCAGTTTGGTATGGGGAACAAGTTCTATTTTGGTGTTGTTTTTAGACAGAACAGTAAATTGGCTTTCATTTAGGTAGACAGTTTTGGGCGGTGAAAAGTATCAGTTTAGTTTTAGAGGTGTTGAACAGTAATTGATTGTTAGTAAGCCAGCTTTTAATGGATGTGAAATCAGCTCAGTAGATTTGTTGGCGGTGAGAAATAGAGTTGGAAGAGACTGCCTGCCTTGCTTGGATTACTTTCGAATACTTAGTAATGCTGTACAATTATATATTTTCTGTTATTACTTTTTGTTTTGTTTTGACTTAAGACAAGTTTACGTTCACTACTTCTACTACTATTGTCTGATCTGATTAATATACAGTGATTAACTAGAAATATATGGACTGAAAATCTTCCACACAGAGAAGTTTCTTGGACTGTTTTGTTGTTAGTATTAGGGTATGGGTTAGGTGAGTTAGGGTTAGGGCGCGGGTTAAGTGAGTTTGGGTTAGGGCGTGGGTTAGGTGAATTAGGTTTAGGGGCGGGCTAAGTGAGTTAGGGTTAGGGCACGGGTTAGGTGAGTGTGCGATAGTGACGGACCTTAGGGTTAGGGTTTGGGTTAAGGTAAGTGGATAGATAGTAGTGTATGTATAGTTTAGTGTAGGGTTAGTTGTAGGATTATAAGTGGATGTGTGTGTATATTGATGTTTTTTAGGTGTGTTTGTGTTGTGTGTGTGTGTTTCGGAATAGCAAATTTTTTCCCCAAGGAAACCTTTGCTGTTCTGAATGTTCAATGTTATGTGGTTTAGATATTCTAGGTTCGATGAAATAGCGTTCGCTATTTTCATCTTTCGATAATGTGATATAAACACGTTATTTAGTATGTGGCTTGTCAACATGGGGTTGAACAGGAGCAGGTCCAGAATTTGTTGAGATGTTCTTTGAGAGAGTGTTTAATGGCTGAGAGTATGTGGTTGGATCTGATAGGGGGAGAGTGTACCAGATTTTTGCTATGGAGCAGGAGTATAGGCTTTGTCCAGCAGATATCTTGGGACAGTGCTTGACTAACAATTGTTTGTTTTCTGACCAAAGGGATCTACTGGGTATGTAAGCTTGGAAGATAGTGTTGAGAGTTGGGCAGGACAAGGGTTTATGAATGATCTTGTGAGCCATTTTAAGTTGTAGGAAAGTTAGATATTGTGGAAGTTCAAGCCAACTTAGCGGGTGAAGAGGTATGCAGTGATGTGTGGAGTACTTTGCATTGGTAAGAAATTTTGCAACTTTATTGTAGCAAGTTTCAAGCTTAGTTCTGAGGTTAGCTTGTAAATTTGTAAGAACAGGGGCACCATATCAGATAATGGGATGAAGGTAGGAGAAGGCCAGAGTGAATTTTGAGGATTGGTCAAGGAAATTAATATGCCGATAGAGAATACCTAGTTTCTGATGCATTGTTTAGCAGTTTGGTATGGGGAACAAGTTCTATTTTGGTGTTGTTTTTAGACAGAACAGTAAATTGGCTTTCATTTAGGTAGACAGTTTTGGGCGGTGAAAAGTATCAGTTTAGTTTTAGAGGTGTTGAACAGTAATTGATTGTTAGTAAGCCAGCTTTTAATGGATGTGAAATCAGCTCAGTAGATTTGTTGGCGGTGAGAAATAGAGTTGGAAGAGCAGATGACTGTTGAGTCATGAGCATATTGTATGAGCGTACTTTGTAGGATGGAGGTATGCAGGTCATTAGTAAACATGTTGAATAAGAGGGGGCCAAGGATAGCACCTTCGGGAACTCCAATTGAGGTATTCAGGAAAGAGGAGATGGAGTCTAGCTATTTAACTGCCAGCTTTCTATTGGATATATAGCTAGTAAGCCACCTGATAGATGGAGGGGATAGTCCAAGGTCATGTAGCTTTTGAATAAGAAGCTGATGTGGAACAGTGTCAAAAGCTTTAGAAAGGTCGATGAACAGAGTGGAGACAATTTTGGGTTCCCTATTAGCTGACTGAAGATGCATTCTTTTGAATGCATCTTGATCGAACTTTATAGTGCAAAATGGCAAAATACCAAAGCGGCATATAAGCGGATTCTTTCCCTGGGAAAGAAATCGCTTGGCCACCTTCGGTATTTTGCCTTCTTCGTTACTGTAGTGCAGTCTCGGAATTGGTATATTTAAGTAGAAGGGGTGTGGGGGGCACGGGGGCGAAGCCCCCCACATTAGAAATAGTTTGTGGTGTGCGTGTGTTGTGTTGTGCGTTTCTCGGAACAGCGATTTCTTTCCCTGGGGAAAAAAAAAAATCACTGTTCTGAGTGTTTGAGATTGTAAGCTTTCACTTACATGGGGGTCGATGAATCAGTGTTCACTTTTCTAAGCATTCGGTGATTCAATATAGACCCATTTTTACAGAAACTCGTGCTTTGTTAACAGTATCGGTGAAGGGTAGAAGAGCAGTGTTAGTACTGTGATCAGGTCTGAATCCATGCTGTGTAGGTATAAAAAGATTATTTTGTAGGAGGTAATGAAAAAGTTGAGCGTGGATACATTTTTCAAGGAGCTCGGAGATGGGTGATAGAAGGGCCATGGGTCAGTAGTTGGACATTTGAATCGGCCACCTTTGTGTAGAGGTATAATGAAATATTTTTTCCAGAGTGTTGGGTTGTAGGCTTCTAGGATAAATCTGTTAATGAGGGTGGAAATAGGGTATGCTATGGCTTCAGCTGACATTTTGAGATACTCAGCTGGAAGGTTGTCTAGAGAGTCGGAGCAGGGTTTGAGTTTGAGAAGGAGTCTTTTAATAGTACTTGTAGAGACTGGATGAAGTGAGAAAGCTTGTAGTTGTGGGAGCAGTAGTAAGAGGGGAAGTGGGTGTCAAGAGTGCAAGAGGAGATTATGTTGTTAGAGGGAGGGATGTGAGAAAGGGAAGAATTGTGTGGGGAAGTGGGGAGAGTGGAAGATTTAGAAGTTACACTTTTTATGCATTCAATGAAGTGTTTGTTGATGAGGTTAGCTATTTGAGCAGGAGTTTTTGTCAGGAAGAGGGGAGGGGTTAGTTTTCATTTCAGTGTTGAAAAGTGAAGAGATGGTGGACCAGAATTTTTGGGGATTTTGTTTAGTAGTAGATTTAGTGTTAGATAAAAGTCTTTTTGTCTTTTGTTATAGATTTTGTTTCCTCTGGTTGCGAAGTTGTCTAAACTGAATTAGGTCAAAGGAGGATTTGGAAGTATGTCATTGGTTCCAAAGTGTGTCCCTGATTTTCATCAGTTCTCTAGAGGCTTTGGATAATTAGGGAGCAGGGGTACTTTTGATTCTTTTCTTACTATGGCAGCAAGGCGGTTTAGAAATGTTTAGGAAAGTTTTGTCAAAGTAGTTGATTTCATCATCTAGAGGGAGTGTTTTGAGGATGGTCTAGTTAATGTGTTAATAAGTTATTGTGGATCAAAGTTGGCTGTATTTCTTATGTTTTTTTTATAGATGGCTCCCAAGGGGGTGAGAGAGATTTCTGATAGCAAAAACAGGGAGGTGATCACTTAGAGTATTGGGGGGGATGCCAGAGTTCGAGTATTTGGAAGGGTCAAAAACTAAAATCCAGTCAAGTATGGAGCTCTGACTGTTGTTATAGGTATATCTAGTGGGGGTGCTGATACATTGAGTGAAATTAAGAAGGTTTATGCTAGAGGCGGGGAATTTGCAGGTAAGGTTCAGCCAGTTGATGTTGACATCGCCTAGGATGCTAGTTTCATTGTGTATGGTGTTAGTATCCTCTGTTTCCTTGTTTGTGTAGTGTGATTCTATTTTATGACAAACTATCACCTCCCTGACCCCAGTGCAAGTAGCAGGAGCCCAAAGAGTTAAGCACAGGAGTACAAAATGCTTTACTTCAAATTACCTGGTGGCTCATCCCAGCTAATCTTGTGCAGACATACACTTTCTAATATCATTATTGGATGCACTTCCTTCTCGAATGTTTTCCAATATGATTTTTCATTTGTTTTTATACATCACTGAACCCCGCCTCTGTTTTGACCTCTTAAAGGACCATATATTTTTTATCATGTTATGGACATCATTACAGCAAGTAGTTACTTTTTTAATCTCTAAATGGCCTCATGGGGGCAGACTTCCTGACAAAGTCTTGTTTTCTTAGAAAGTTGTTTTATGGCTATAGTGCATTGTAAGAGCACAGTTGATGAGATTAACTTGTTCTATTCTATGCTATTACATCACAAGTACATTCACATAAAGTAGAAGCAGTGATAAATACTTTCTAGTCTGAGAATCCTCAATAGAAGTGTCAGTGATTGCTCTGCAGTACCTCTTACATATTTGTTTCCTACATAGGTTCATAGGTTCAAAGGTAGGGACTATCCTATTGGCCCTAGGGCCTATATAAGCCTAGCCAAAGGTACCCTGGCTTTCGCCACCCAAGAAAATTATTTTCCTGTGCCACTGTCGAGCAGAGCCACAGAAGTGATCCCCGGGGTGAATTTCCTATCTCCCATCCAATCATCAAGATTTTTCTTGAAGAGCGCTAATGAGAAGCTTTGTTTGATATAGATAGGTATTTTTTTTCCAGAATATGGGAAGTCTCTGGGACAGGAATCTATCCCTCCAGCATGTTCTGTTTATTGTGGTGACAAGGTTTAGGTCCCTAGACCATGTAGCTCATAGGGATTGGGATTTCTTTAAGTGGAGCATGTCTAAAAGCTCTGGGTTTGACATAGCTTTGTGTGTTAGGCAGATATCGCCTCTGAGTAGGCGATATGCAACAGAGTAAAGCTGCAGTTTTTTGAGACGGTCTGCATAAGACATCTGTTTGAGGCCGGTAATCCTTTTTGTGAGGTATTTCTGTGGCCTTTCCAGTTGTTGTAGATGTCTTGTGAGGTACATACCAAAAGGGGCATTGTACTCTATAATGGGTCTAATGAGTGACGAGTAGAGGGGAACAATGACCTCTTTTTTCCTGGATGAGAAACCTTTTGTGATGAGGTGTGCCACGTAGAAGGATTTCCTGACTACTGTGGTGATGTGATTATCAAAAGAGAGACTACTGTCCACCTGTGTCCCAAGGTCTCTTATCACACTTTCAGTGTTAAGTAGACTACCGCCTATGTGGTAGTTCATGGGTACTGAGTTTTTACCAAAAGGGATGACAATGCACTTTTTGGCATTGAGCTTGAGGCCATGGCTTTGACACCAGGCATCTGTCTCAGCGAGGCCCTTTTGTAGGATGTCCACATCTTTTGGAGTTTTGATTATGGCTCCTAGTTTGCAGTCATCTGCGAACTTTGTTAGCCAAAGACCTTCTGTGTTGGCCTAGACTTCAGAGAAGTAGATACCAAACAGGAGAGGACCCAGGACGGAACCCTGTGGAACTCCACTCGTCACTGGTCTGAAGTTGGATTTGGAGTCTGCTGCTTTCACAGTGTGGGTTCTATCAGTGAGCCAGTTGGCAACCCATCTTGTGACATAGGGATTTATACCTAGTTTAGTGAGTTTATCTATAATTCCAGAGTGGGGGATGGTGTCAAAAGCCGTGACAAGATCTAGATAGGCTGTGTGAACCACCTTACCCTCATCTACGGCTTTGGTGACTGCTTCAAAGAAGTCTATCAGGATTAGGAGACATGATCTGCCTTTTACAAACCCGAACTGGGGGGTCCTGAGTTTGGAGATTACCAATGTCATTGTTTATATGTTCCATGATGATACGTTCCATAGCCTTGCAAACTAGGCTCATTAGGCTAATGGGGCAGTAGTTTCTGGGGTCTGTGGTGGCTCCCCTTTGTGGAGTGGGATAACTGTTGCTGTGCACCATTCAGTGGGCACATAGCCTGAGGTGAGGCTATGATTGAACATAGTACTTAGGTGGGGTGCCAGTTCATTCTGTAGTTCATGTAGAACACAGCCTGGGATGTCGTCAGGTCCCATGGATGCTGTGTTCTTGGCTTTGGATAGTGTGTTTCTTACCTGTGCAGCTGTGATTACAGGCATTTTGCATTCTTCTGGTATAGATATGGGCCCTTTAGGGGATGACAGGGGGGTAAAGTTAGCACTGAACCTATCTGCCAGGATGTTGGCAATATCAGTTGGTCTTGTATATTTAGTGCCATTGTGCTGTAACTCAGAGCAGATCTGAGTGTTGCCAGTGAGATTCTTGACATAACTGTAGAATGCTTTGTGGTTGTCTTTAGAGTCAGTGGTGATTTTGTTTTCATAACTAGCTTTGGAGGATTTTATGAGGGATCTCAGCTTCATATTGAGGCTGACCAGGGAGTTTCTCCAATCATGGGATTTTACTCTTTTTTGGAACAGTTTCTTCTGTTGTAGAGTTTGTTTATGGCAGGGGACCACCAAATTGGCTTCCTTTTTTTGGAGGATAGCATCTTGGTTCTGTTAGGGATTGCATGATCCATGCACTCATGTAAGTGCTTATAAAGTGCATTTGTGTAGGATTCAGCAGTCGTACCTCTATTGTCCATCAGCATGGGTGTCGTGAAGTTTGCCACTTCTGTCTTAAGAAGCATGAAGTTGACTTTGGAGAAATTCTTTACTGTGGTTTCCCTAATGGGGGGTAGGGGAGGGATGTGGATGTCTAGGGTGATTAGCTTGTGGTCGGATCTGACCAACGAGGAATTGACATTATTACAAGACAATATGTATAACTTTTCAACAATCGATTTGACTTATGCAGTTTGACAATGAAAAAGAGGTGTACGTTACTGGGTAGTATTTGTAGTGGGGTATAGATTACATGAGAGAGTGAGGTATGTACTTGTGGAGAGATGGAACATCTTGCAAGTATGTTAATGTGGTAGTTGCCAGTGGTGATAGGAAAGATGGGTGTGGAGGTTGGGTGGGAGATTGGAAAATATGGTTTGATTAGAGGGATTGTGAGATGATTACAGAAGAGAATGACAGTTGCATAGTGAGGATGACAGGAGATGCTCTTTCACTTTAATTTTGAAGGTTTTGTAGTTTTTTATTTGTTTGAGAGCAGCTGGGAGAGCATTTCCCAGGGTGAATACACAGTTGGAATATAGTGATAATCCTGCTGCTTTTTGGTTTTGCTGATGGTGAGTAGGAGTTTGTCTTTGGATCAGAGACATCTGTTTGGATGGTACCATTGTTTTAGACTTTTTAGGTCTGACTATTTGTCAGGATTGTATATTAGGGTGTGTCAAAGCTAAAGCTGGCTATGGTAGAGCTGGTGATGAAGTTTTACCCAGTTGCAATTTTTTAGTACATTACACTGGTGGGTTCTGTAGTTGGAGTTGGAGATAAAGTAGGCAATTTTATTATAACATTACTTGAGTTTTGAGTGTACATTGGCTTGAAGGTTTATGAAAGTGGGGAGGCATACAGTATAGTTGGGGAGAGGTAGGTCTTGGCTAAAATAACTCTGCTAATTTCAGTTAGAAATGCTTATGTCTTGCATAATAGTCCGAGTTTTTGGTGTGTTTTTTAATGACGTCTTGCATGTAAAGTTTGAATTTAATTTGATTATCAATGGTAACTCCTAATACTTTTACTTGAGTGACCTCTTCAATTGTAGTGTTATTGAGAGAGATGATTTTTAGTGGCTTATAATTGTTTGACTGTTTTTGAGGCAAATAAGAGAAGTTTAGTTTTATTAGATTGAGAAAGAGTTGTTAGTTGTCTAGCCATGTTTCTATGACTCTGAAGGATTCATGGGTGAGTTGTTTGTAAGGTTTGCAGGTTAGGTGCAGTTCAGATGAGAGATGAATCGTCTGCATATTGGATAAGGGTGGCATGTTAGATGGCTGAATATAGGATGTTTATAAATATATTGTAAAGGAGTGGCCCTAGTAGGGAGCCCTGTGGTACCCCTGCTGTTATCGATAAAAATGAGGAGTACTATTGCTGCCATTTGACTACTTGTTGTCTGTTTGTGAGGTAGCTGTAAGACCAAGAGAGGGATTTAGATCATAGTCCTATAGAGGAAAAGTTTTGTACAGTTTTAGGTGCCAGATAGTACCCAAAGCCTTTGACAGGTCTAGGAATAGGGAGGAGACCAAATTGCCTGAGGAGATATTTGCTGATTAGGTGAGGTAGCAGTTGGAAGTGGATGCATTTTTCAAGGATTTTGCATATAGGGGAGAGGATAGCAATAGGCCCGTAGTTAAGAATATTCTTTTGAGGTTCCCCTTTTTGCAGTGCGAGTATATATGCTTTCTTTCAGATGCTGGGAACATAACATTTTGTGATAGATCTGTTTATTAGCATTGATATTGGGAAGGAAACAGCATCTGCTGTTCTTTTTAGGAATTCTGGTGAAAGTTTGTCTGCAGCTGTGCTTGGGGCTTTTAGTTTTAGCAGATTTTTTTTTTACTGTGGTGGGGGCAGGTATGCTACTAAATTTGGTGCTGTCTGGATTATTCTTGGGTTGGGTATGGGTTGGGAATAAGAGAGCTGATTGTTTTTGATGAGGAAGGCTATGGCTTGAAGGACCTAGTTTTTAAAGTTTGTCTGTATGGCCACGGTGGAGAGTTCTCAGGGGATGATGCTAGTTGTGGATGATATCTAGAGTTAAGTAGGCTCTGGGCAGCTGTCTAAGACAGTCAGTTATTGTTCTTGATGTTTTAGTTGGAGATTGCTGTAGTTTTTTTTTTTTTTTGTTTACTAGTTTTATATTGAGTTTAGCCTTATTTTTCAACTGTTTATAATTAATGCAATTTTCTTGTGTTCTGTTGTTATGCCAAATATTCCAGGCTTTGTCTCTTATTTTCACTAGATGTCTGGTATTTTGAGATAGCAAGGATGTGTGATTTTGTTTAACCATTTTTTTCTCATGACTGGGGTATGTTGTTTTGGTAGACTGGTAAAGATGGTGTTAATTTCCAGGGTAACATGCTCCAGTTCTGTTGTTTTAAAGTATTTATAAAGCTATCAGGGTTGAAGTTAGATAGGTTTCAAACTGTCTTAAAAACATGTTGTTAAGCAAGCTGGGTTGTGAGCCTGTTTGCATAATAGGGGAAGTGGCCACTTAAGTGATCTTGTAGTGCATCAGTAGAGAGTATATTGCTGGGTTTTGAGGAGAGAATCCAGTCTAGTATTGAGATCTTGGATAATTTTGTTAAGTCTAGTGGGGGTTTCTATGAGTTGGGTGAAGCTGTAAAGGTTGGTTGAGGAGAGAAACATATCAGATTGGAATTGGCTCTGGTCTATGTTATAGTCTCCTAGAATGATTGTTTCTTATGGAATATTGGTTGACATCCTTCTGTGGTAGTGGCAGTATTTCCTGGTGGGCTATAAAGTACAGTGATACAGATAATTTTGGATGGGTTGCACTTTAGTAGGGAAACTCGTATTTCAGCATTCTGGAATGCTAGGTTTGGGTGGTAGAATGATGTTAATTGGAGTTTAGTAAGGTGCAGGATGGCAACTCCTCCAGAGATTTATTTCATTTTCCTTTCTGCATGAAGAATGTTGTATCCTGGTGGAAGAATTTCATTGTCTTTAATATCAGGATTGAGCCATATTTCTGAGATTGCCAGAACGTCCAGGCTGTGGAGAGGCATGAATGCATGAAGAGCTATTGTTTTGTTACGTATACTTCAGAGGTTTATGTTTATCAGTTTTAGCCTGTTGATTTTAGGGTTTTTAGAGGATAGGCATGAGAAATTTAATGTGTCTGTTGTGGGGGTAGGGCCAGGACATTGATGAATGTCTCCTCAGAATTAAAGTGAAGACAGGTGGTAGCAGATTGGGTATAGGTACTTAGTTTTATGTAGTCTGTGGTTGGGGTTGGTTATAGGTAAGTATTTTAAGTAGGTGAACGGTGGATAGATCATACAGATTAGGAGCAATACAGAAGTTGTAGCAGGCACACTTAAGGAGGGGTCTATATTAGAACACCGAATGTTCAAAATTTCGAGTGTTCTAATATCGACCCATTTTCAGCGAACACTAAAAATATCGAAGAAACAGAAAACCAAATTTTTTTCCTAGGGAAAGAATTTGGTTGTCTGTTTCCGTTGCTTCAGTATTTTCAGTGCTGTGGTGGAAAGTTACGGGTCGGATTCAGGTAAGTGTGCGATTGTGTGGACGTGAGGGTTAGGACAGGTTAAGTGAGTTAGGGTTAGGGCATGGGTCAGGTAAATGTGAGAGTGTGTGGACGTGAGGGTTAGGGCGCGGTAGGTGAGTTAGGGTTAGGGTGCGGCTGAGGTGACTGTGCGATAGTGACAGACCTTATGGTTAGGGTTTGGGTTAAGGTAAGTGGATAGTTAGTGGTGTATGTATAGTTTAGTGTAGGGTTAGCTGTAAGAGTTTAGGTGTATGTGTGTGGATTGCTGTTTGTTTGGTGTGCTTGTGTTGTGTGTGTATGTGTTTTGGAACAGCGAATTTTTTCCCTAGGAAAAAATTCGCTGTTCTGTATGTTTGATGTTTTAAATTTTCAATTCATAGGGTTCAATATTAGAACATTCGAAATTTTGAACGTTCAGTGTTCTAATATAGACCCTTATGGAGAACTGAGACATAGCTTTTTGGAAGGAGGCTGTTATGTAGTTGTGTATGACAGCAAGCCAGATGGACTAAAATAAAGCTGGATAGGACCAGTATCGTTTAAAGTAACATGGTATTGAGATGCTAATGGAACAGTTCATAGAGTTCGGCTTTGACTTTGACTTCGAATGAATGCAGCTGTGAGTGACCCCAGTCAGTAAAATATAACAGAAAGCAGGAATAAGAACTTATTTACATGTAAAACTAACAGGGCAAAACTGGAAAAGTAAAAAAATGAGTACATATAAAATAAAATAAAGTGGCCAGGTAATAGGTAGGCTAAAAACAGTAAACTTTAATAAAAAACAGGATAAGCACTTTCACACCAGAACAAGGTGTTTCCTCATATCCAACTAAAAACTAGTTAACAACACCATTAAATACTAATGCTTCAAACAACTTGACCGTAATACAGGTTTTAAAGGTACAGACTCATTGAGACCCTTACCTTTAGTAGTTTGTAAACTAAAAATCCATTTGATTTCAAGACATTCGGTAGATGTTCTTAGGTCACCTCCCCTAATACTTTTTCTCATAATCTCTAACACCATAAACTTAAAGCTATGTTCAGGACCAAACCCAAGAATGTGCTTGGCTAAAGCATTCTTAGTGTCTCCTTTCTGAACACTATATAAATGTTCTTTTACACAATCTCTTAAACATCTGTTGGTCTTGCCAGCATAAAATGATTGGCACATGTCACAGACTGCCAAATAAACAATATCAGTTGCACTGCAATCAGCATGGAATTTAAAGTCAAATACACGCTCCACGTCAGGGTGAAAAAAATGAAAATCAGCACTGATACATTTACGTACGCTGCAACCTTGCACGGAAACGTCCCGATTCTACTTGAAGTAACCTTATGCACTTTTGTGGCAGACCTATAACACAACATCTTCTTAAGAGATTTGCCATTCTTAGAGGTGAATCGTGGGCATTCACCTAATAGCTCCTTACACTTAACGTCTGACATCATTATTCTCTGATGCTTTTTAATGATGTCACAGATATGTTGAGTGTCGGAAGTGTAGGTGGTACACATTCTTATACAGTGAACTTCAATGTGCGATGACAAGGACAAGCCAACCTCAGAAAAGAAAGGTCTAGTCGTAGAATCTCTGTTCAACACAGCCAAATTTTGTGCCCAGAAGACATCTTGTGGTTCATAACTTCTTTCATTAACACCTCTAGCTAAAGTATCAAAGTGAACAAACATATCATTATCTTTTGTATGCAAGGTCTAAAAAATTAGCCTTTCAAGACATTCTGCTTCAAATGTCTAGGATGCATGCTCTTTGCATATAACAGATTATTCCTTCTGCATGGTTTTCTATATAGAGATGTATGTATACCATGGCCCAATCTTAAAAACTGACACATCAAAGAAACTCTATAGCCACAAAAGAAGATTTATAGGTGATCCTAAGAAAAGTGGTAGTAGTCTCCAAATATTCTATAAACTGACCAAGGGTCTCAATCGAGCCATTCCAAACAAAAAAAAAATCAACAAATCATCTGTAGTGTAAAATATTATTCAAAAGCCTATTCCTTTCATTAAACAGAAATGTTAGCTCCCAGTAATCTAAAACAATATTAGCATAGCTGTTTGCACATACTGTGCCCATAGCTGCACCAGTTTGTTGTACATAATATTTATAAGAAAAGATGAAAAAGTGCTGTAAAATAATTTCTCAAAGAGAACAAACCAAGCTGATACTATGTTCACTAAAATTTGAATGACTCAGAAAAAGCCTAACATACTCAAGTCCAGTATCATTCAGTTTTGTAGTAAAGAGACAACATCCATTGTGACAAAATAAAAATGTTCAACATAATTATTCGCATTCCAAACACTTAACCTTTTTAAAAAATGTTTAGTGTCACTAAGAATAGTTTCAATATTATTAAATAGTGGATTCAGTTGTTTTTCTGCATAAATGGCTAAGGGCTCTGTTACCCAGCTCCTGCCTGACACAGTGGGTCTCATTGGTGGGTCAGTGGAATTTTTATGCATCTTCGGTAGTCCATAAATAATTGGTATAACTGGATGTTTTACCATAAAATAATCAAAAAGCAATTTACTCAAACATCCATCAAGTAAAAGATCATTCAGCAAATTATGGAGTCTAGTAATCATATTAAATACATCTGTTCTTATACATTCAATATTGGTACCAGTATCCCTTAACATAAGTAGCATACTGTTAACAAAATTATCACATTTAATTAAGTCAAACAAAGCTTTAAACTGATTCCAAGTCAGATTATATGGCAAAAACTTGTGTGTTTTACTAAAATATTCATATAAATCATCCTCATAAAGTTTACTAAACGCTTCTAAAAGAGGTGGAAGTGTAGGCACATACTGACTAGGTTTCTTGAAAAGCAAGCAACACTGGAAGTATTACCATATTGCATTTTCACTGCAACATTACGGACAAAAGGTTTCAAATCTAAAAGTACCTCATGTAACTGCGAACATGTAGTGGGTATAAATGAAAGTCCCATATTCAAGACTTGTTTCTGTTCTGCAGACAAAGATACTGAAGAGATATTAAAAACTAGGTCTGTGGGATCTTGCTCCTCACTACCAGACCCATTTCAATCTGTCCTGTTAATTATTGCCTCTTGCATGCCATTCAGCTACTGCTCATTGAATGTCCTCTTGTATCTTGCCTCAAAGCTTCCAGTGCCTTCAGCTGCAGAAAAGGGTGATTGGTTGTAAAAATCTCAGTACCATCCACAGTCAGGTCCACCTCATTGAAACTGCTAGCACCATTATTAGACACAGACAGCTGTCCAACCAATCGCTGCTTATTAAAGTGGTTCAGTTCACTAGTCACTACATTACCAGCAATTATTGTGGAAGCACAAACATTATTCATACTATTAGAGACATTCTCAGTGTTTAAAGATATACTCGCAGCTGCTGCCCCCTGCGTTGAAGCATTTAACTGCTTATGTTTCACTGATTTGGCACGAGTCTTAAATTCATTCTTGGGCCAAGAGAACATTCGCCCCTCTGTAAAATCAGAGATATCTCTGCAGAGTTTCCTCCTTTTCAGTTCAATTAAACGTTTCTTATAAGCAGAGATATTGGACAAAAGATCATCCATTTTTACACAGAGGTACATCAGCAAAAGCCTGCAGCTTCACCATATCGTTAACAATAGCGGAATTGAGTGAGACCTCAATTGGGACAAAAAAGCTTAACAGTAAACGTGTATACACAAAGCTTAGCTCTAAATTCAGTGTTTGCCAGTCCCTTAAGAGATCGGGAAAGGAATTGCCATATGTAGGCATCTTGCATATGCATAGACCTCTAGGAACTACACTGTGCTTTAAACAAGCATCCAGATGCATTTTATGTTATATTTACCTATTTACATGTGTTTTCCTTGGCAAGAAACTTTCAAATGTAATGCAAGAGGAAGGGAGATGAATATATAAAGAAAGTATTATACAATTTAATTCAGCCTCCTCATGGTGTGCACTGAGGAATCTGACTAGGATACTAATGCCAGCAGGGAAAGAAATGCTAAATCATGCTTATTTTAATATGTGGAAGTCTGGGAATCATTCTGTAGAGAGGAAAATACTTTGTAGGAAAAGGAACTGTGGGAAAGGTGTAGCTGTCCTTGGCAGGAATTCATCACTGTTGTCACTAATGTCTCTCATAATACTTTACTAAGAGTCCCTAGTTTTAGTTTAGAGGAAAAATCTTGATCATGGTGCATGTTCTCATTTGTCGAGACATATCCTGTCCTATATTTTGCAGGAATCATAAGGTAATTAACAGTATGCAAGTTGCCATTTGTTTTATGGTGTACAAGGGGAAAGGTTTAATTCTTCCTTCTAGGATTGCATGTGACACCCTGCTCCTTTTATGTTGCTCATTTACAGATCATCTTCTGTTTTCACTGGAAATGAAGTTTCAGGATTCAGCTATACTTTAGGGGAGGGTGTGTAGCGTTTAGTAGAATGAAACCACATTGCTTTCTTAATTAGCAACCACTGCTGCTCCTCTACTTTGGCACAGCCATTACTACTTCCAAGTAAAAGTACTAGAACATGTCTCCTGGAAAAAACAAAAACTTGTTTTTATTTTAAGCCACTTTCTCAGGATTTGCTAGTTCATTTTCATTATTTGATTCAAACCTGACATGAGATCATTCATAGAAAAGATGGATCCTCATGCCTCCGAGATGACTAATAAAGAGGTAAAGCAGTCTTTGGTGCTTCCCACTCAGCTTGTGTACATCCACTGACAGTCATACATGGAGCACTATTTTTATGTATCGGCATCTTTAGTCATCAAGATGTAGAGAATGTTGCAGATAACAGCAGACATGCTGTCATGCATTTCTGCTTTACTTCCTTTTAAGAAATCCCTTTGCAATAGTAAGGAAGCAGACTAGTACTTCTTTTGTCTTCCAGTAGGGGTCACTGTCATTGGCCTTCTGTTTGCACTTTGCCATAAAGATGACACTGTTTTTTCTAAATGCTATATTTATTTTTATCTGGTAAGACAACGTGGTAGCCAGACCCAAGTCAGTGGTAATATACATGGAAGCAGTGGAATAATGGATAAGGCATTGGCTTCCTAAGCCAAGGACTGTAGGTTTTGAGTCCTATCTGGGGTGGTATAAATAGTGCTTTGTTTATAAATCCATAACAGGTCCAGTAGTCCAAAAATTCTTATACCTGCAAAAATCAAACAGTCCTACCATCATCAGGGCCAAATACCTAAACCATCACAAAAATAGATAAGACAAGATGGAGGGATAGCTTTGTCATGCAGCACCTACCTCATATATATAATACATTTCCTCTCCAAGTTAAGCAGTGTGACACACTGTCTGCTTTTAAAAAGGAGTCATCTGGATGGGTATTCATAAATTCACTCCTGTATGAGTGGTATGAGAGGCAAGACTATGGGTGAGTACTATCAAGGCAGAATGGCCTTGCAGATCAGTTGCCTTGTAACTGGTATGATATGTGATATTGTCTGTTCCTATACCATAAGGCCAACCCCTTTTATTCCTCCCCAGTGGCAGTCAGAAACATATTAAAGAAAAAAAATGTCCATGCATTTAACTCTGGAATCCTTCCTGTTGCCTTTTCCTGTTTTGAATGTAAATTGTTTGCAGCTAGCCTGTTTCCTGATTATTAATAAACAGATGTTTAGTATGTTTAATAAAAAGTTAAAGAAACTAAGCATATAATAAGCCAAACTGTGTACCATATGCCATACATAAGTCCATAGGTAAGTACTGAACTAGCTGCCCTTTTGGGCCATTTTAAGCCTAACCAATTTCCTTTGGTGAAAATCAAACCCTGTACCTCTTACTTGTAAGGCAGACATCTTAACCATTATGCCAACTCCCAATCTATTGCATTTTATAGATCTGATTATGTACTGAGCAAGTGGTCAGAACTCTTAGCCAAGACTCCTCCCTCTCCATGACCCTATTACCTTTTTATGGTAATAACACATGACTGAATATATTCTAGGGGCTTTTCATTTTACAGCATTTCATTTCATGTCACTGTCACTAATATCAGACTTGTAATCTTAATCTTACATATACTAGCTTTGTCCTAGCTACTACTGCTTTTTGAAAGGTATTTCCTTGTGGCAATTTCCTGAATGTGGATAAAAGAGGTACAGCAACCACAGCCTTGAAGTTAGTTCACTTAGATGATGTTAAGGGTTCTAAACAGTTCATTTCATGCATTTTTAAACTTACAGATTTTAAAGGATAGCTGTACTCTGATAACAACATTTTCTTTTTTGAGTATACTTTCCTCCACACAAAATAATCCATATACTCCCACATAAAACAGTGAGCACCACTAAGCTGCTTTTCTCTTCTGTGGCAATTCTGTGTTATTCATCTTCTTTAACGTACAACCTCTTGTGCTTGTATGAAATCTCCTGCTTTCTTTAAGCATTTGTCTCTTGGACTCATACATCATCTTAGCCATTACATGTTAATTTTTTTGACTAAGAAAAAAATCAGAGAGCATGGTGTTTGTAGCCGTTCATTCCTTGCTATCCACTCCAGTCATAAAGTTAGTGCATTTCTGGGGATTTATGGCTATTTTACTATGCACTGTTAGTTACAGCTGCCCAATCATTTGGTCTTTTTTGGTCATAAAGTTACTGAGCCTTTGGGGATATAAAACTCTCTTACTGTACATTTTCTGACTGAAGAAACATAACACCAATGACAAAAACAGACCAAATTCTTCAACTAAATAAATGAACACCACTTTGCAGATCAAAAAGAAATACCGACTGTAGTATTTTTAAAACATGAAAAAGAACACAAACCAGAGGGTGTCTGTGGCAGAAAGTTTTAGGTACTGTGTCCTGAGATTTTCAGAGTAATCAGTGATTTTGAGTAACACTGTTCTATATAAATGTAAAGAATTTCTTGCATGAGAGGATGGGGCATGATAATTTCATCTTTTAAGGACCTACTGTGCATTGTGGGAAAGACAAAGCAATCAAGAATCATGTCATTATGTTCACCCTATCAGATCATTTTGTATTACAACAAAATAAATGCTATAAATAACCATGTACTGTAATGGTTGGATATTATTTTCACCTATTATATCAGAACTGATAACTTTATTTTTTTTTTGTCTACTGATCCTTTAAGTAAAAAAAATAAATAGTCTTAGAGACACCCTTTTAAATATTAATTTATTTATCGGAGACTGTTTTGTTTTTTAATATTCTTGAGCACTTTTCTGTCTGCATTTTGTTCCAGCTCTGCTGAATGTAGATCTTATCAGTAAATGTAAGGCTATATGTCAGGTTGTTGAATGATGAGTGATCATGTGTTATACTAACAAGATGCCTGTTGAAATTCTGCGGACTGTAACTGCAGGCCTTAAAAGTGCAGGACTGGGAGTACTAATTAGGTAGAATACTGTGTCTGACATACATACATACACACAAGTAGCTGCTCTAACACCATGGTGCAAAATATTCTTAGACTATTAGCCTAAAGTCTTCAGTAGAGACATTGGGTCCAGGACTAGTCTGTTAGGGTAATTACACATTCATCTTTATTAACATAAACTTTAAATTTCCTGTTGTATATTAGTCTCAGACAAAGCAATTCCTTCTTCTGGAACTACTGCGTGCAAATCATTTTTGTCATTTTAGTTTCTGCTTTGGTTTCTAAATATACTTTTTTCCATATTAAGCCTGATGCTTCACACAGCCGTAGCTATTTGCAGCATAAGTGTCCCATTATGTATCAGTACTGAAATCCATAATGTAATGCCATCAGTACCTTTTTTAACTCAGACTTACAGTACATTAGTTCTCATAAGAGGGTGTCAAGCATATTGTTGTCAGCGATTTGCAGACCTTTTAGTAATATTTATTTCATTTTGCATCATAAACAGTCTGCAGAGTGATGCCTCCTTTCCTTTCTTGCTTAACACTGATGACATTCTAACAAATCCAAATTTATGATGCAATATCATAAGTGATCTTTATTTCAGTCTTAAAATGCTTCCTGTTTTGTCTTTCCATCATGTAACATTTACTTGATGGCACCAACGGACAATAAGGGATTTCCAATCTGCCCTTTAAGTGCCTGCCATTATATGTGGAGACTGAATGGCTGAAAAAAATGGACTTACATATATTAAGTTTGAGATGGTCATTTACAAAGATCGTACCTTTTCTCTGAGGTATGGAGATCTCGGAATTGGTATATATAAGCTTAGGGATATGTTGGGTAATGCGGTGGGGGGGGGGGCTTGCCCACCTGCAAAAAAGAAGTTTAAAGAAGAATAGAGATTTTTCTTCTCCAGTGTGTCTATACACAGCATTTTGAGTGCTGACATTTCAATAGGGAGTCCTTCCAGAAGCCTAATGTCCCCCTCCTCGTGTGTCTGAACATATTTATCTACTTACTTCTGTTGTTGACCTGGAATGTCCATCTGTGCTTGAATTATTTATATTGGAGACCTGAGGAAAAGCTCTAGCAAAGAAATACATACAGTGTTACAGAGTAACAAAGTGACAGAATATCATATATAATTAACTTTATAAATTATTTAGGTGCAGTAGGATAAATGCTGTTTATAGATTAACTGTTTGCCTACTTTGTTTACACCATATTTAAAGGCTTATACTGCAGGGTGTATAGAAAGTATTTTAGTATATGTAAAAAAATAAGCAGGCTAAGAGAAGATTGAGTCAGCTGGATGGGATAGCAATAATTAATAGTCTGTAGAAGTCAAGATGGAAGATAATTAAAATAGGCGGAAGGAACAGGTTAAATATAAAAGTGATAAGGATGCAAAGAGAAAGGCAGCATAGAAAAGACTAGATTGCAAGGAAAGCTAGAATGACATATGAGAGGTTAAATAGCAAGTAGAATTTGGTGTTTTGGAAGATGTCAAGGATAGAAAAACAGAATATGGAGAAAAGAAAAGGAAAACATGATAATAAAGAGGGTGTGAGAAACTGAAAGTAAGGGAATAAATATAATAAAAAGTGAAACAGAGATATAGGTACAGTCCGAGTAGAAGGCGAAGAATAGCGTAGATTGGAGCAATTGAGCTAAGCAAAGGAGAGAAAAGTATAATAAAATGGATGTGAGAGTACAGAGCTGTACTACTGCTTAGGTAAGTGTGCAACAGGAGCCAGAAGAGAGAGAATGGTTGTGGTCACTTGTGTTATGGGTTGGTGAATTATGTGATATAATCTATCTGTCCATCATTTTCTAAATACCACTTCATTCAAATCAAGATCACTGGAGTCTCCTCTTCCAGCAGTGAGTATAAATCAGGCACTAGTCCTGGATGATACACCAGGCTAGTGCAGGGTGTGCACACACACACACACACACACACACACACACACACACACACACACACACACACACGCACACGCACGCACACACGCACGCACACGCACACACACGCACGCACACGCACACACACGCACACACGCACGCACACACACGCACACACGCGCACACACACACGCACACACGCACACACACACACACACACACGCACACACACACACACACACACACACACACACACACACACACACACACACACACACACACACACACACACACACACACACACACACACACACACACACACACACACACACACACACACACACACACACACACACACACACACACACACACACACACACACACACACACACCTTACTGCTAATGCTCCTTACTATGCTGTTAGCAATCTTCAGTTCCTTTTTATCCTTATTTCATGAAGTTTAGTTCATTAGCCATGATAATCATTGCTTTTCTGCTGTTTCATATTGCTCAGATGTCCCCACCTATTCAGTGCTCATTCCTCCAAATGCCATAACTGTTTTTCTTAATATTACATTCTTGAACACTATAAGAGAGTTGCCACACATGCTTCTACTAACAGATGAAAGTAATTTCTCATTTCCTACAACTCTTTTGCAATCTGATATAATTTGTGAGGTGGTACATGTAAATGGGAAATTCTCACACTTTTCTTTCAAGATGTTTTGCAGCGTTGAATGTGGGGTATTCCTCAAATCTTGTTAAATAATTACTCTCCGTGCCACTTTGTCTTTTTAGTCTCAATATCCACCTTCACTATTACCTTTTAGTAATCTTTTGACTACTGAATTAAGTTTTGCAATTCTGTAATGAGGAAGCAGAGAACTACCTCGCAAAGTGAAACAATAAAGCCTCTGAGGGAATTAATGCAGCAAAACACTTTTATTGAAGTATAAAAAACACCATTAACGTAGTTAAAAATCCGTTTTCGTTTCAACAACTTCATCAGATGTGGGCTGAAGCATAATCATCATGTTAAATACTCAAAAATAAATGACATCATAAGTTAATTATCCAATGAAGATCCATTAAAATTCAGTTAGATGTTTTCCATCAGTCCTTTGTATTAATGTGTACATTTGTATTAAAATGTATTAATCACAGGATTGAACCTGATACAACCCTTATGCATTCCTTGTTTGGTTTTAATCACCTCGTTTTTGCCTTACTTTGGTTTACAATTCTGTAATGACTTGCTTCCTCTTTTTCTGCTTTTGTGATGAGGTACCACATTTGCTCCACTCCAGCTTTGAGACATCCAGTTTGCTTTGTTAATGTATTGCAAAGGACATTCACTTCTGCCGGCATTTGGTCAATATTTTGTATTACTCAGGCACTGATCCCATTTGAATCATTCACCTGAATAGCATTTCTTTCCTTTCTAAGCTATTATTGGACTCCTTATAATGTGAATGTACTTCAGTTTTTTGAGCATTTTCTTCCTTAATCTTACTCTGTAACTTTCATAATCTTTGGTCTCAACAATGTTCCTTGTCCAGAAATAGTGTGCAGTGATGTGGCATTTACATACTTGTGTCTGGACATTTATGGCTTCCATAAAAGCAGACTCCTTTTTAATTTGAAGTGACTTAACTAGCTTCTGGTATTTGATGTCTACTACTGCTTGTAAACAGCTGATTGATAACTGTCATGTATTTTAAATGGTCAGGACCTGTTTGCCTGTTTCTTTCCACTGTGCCATTTAACCATAATCATATATTTTAACAAAATTGTTCACCATTTGAGACATTTTCGAAGTAACAAAGTCACTGCAGCCACATTTTCTACACAGCTGTCTTACTTACAGGAGCAAATAATGCCCCCCCCCCCCAAAATTATACTGATTTGCATTTAAATGTATTTGTTTCCAGCAGTTCTGCCCTGTTGTGCAGTTTGATTGAATCCAGAACGTGATCATAAACCCCCTTTGTGTAAGTCAGCTTGGTGGCTGATGAATGAATGCTGTAGCCAACGCAAGAAATGTTTAGCTATTATTTGTCTCTTGCTCTATGCTATTACCTTTTGCTGCAGTTGGATTTTTTAAGAATAATGCTTACTATGGGCTGCTGTTTTTTTTAAATATTTTATTGAAATATTACACATAGGAGCAAAGACATTAACATTATAAAACAAATAACTGTTTGCACAAGTGTCTACATCATTTCTTGCTGTATATTTTACAAAAATGTATTAAACAGCCAAACGTATAAACTGATCATAGATCATAGATTAATATTTCTTTATTGAGTTAAGTTTTATCAAGTTATTATATGTGGTTATTTTCTTTATTTTAATCTTAATAGTAGACATTTCTTTATGACACATAACAGTGACAGTAATTATAAATTCTGTAAGTGAAGGCTTATCTCTGTTTTTCCAATTTGTTATACTCATTTTACGGACTACTAATATTAAGTCCCAGAGGAGAAGGACCTGAGACTTGGGCATGCATCAGGGAACTGGAGCATTACAAAACACCAAAAATGTAGTTAATTTCTGCAGTTGCTTTTTAAGTGCATCAGTTTAGGGGATTAATAACTGGAAGAACATTAGTGCTTATGAAGCTTTGCTTTTTTAGTTGAAAAGGAAACAGGCCATAAAATGTTGTGCTTGCCTGATTACTGAGTTTGTGGTGTCTGTTATACTATTTACCTCCTGGTAAATATTTTTTTCCCAGCAGGTAATCTGCTTTTTTGGTTTCATTAAAGAATAGAAATAGAAACCCAAAAGAGTACAGCATCATACTTCTAGTTTTATCATAATAGCTAGCGCTAGGCTTTCTGTGTTAGGTCACTAAGGTTGTATGGTTTTCAGCTCATAACATCAAAGCAAAGGACCTGCGTTGTCAGATTAACTGCTGGAAAAATTAATTTACATGAAGTCTGAAGTTTTGATTTTGGTGACAGAGCATACACTTGCTTTGTTCGTGTTCTCATTTCTTGTCATGTGATACCAAACCCACTACGGCAGTCTGAAAAATATTTTCTTGCAGCTTTGACTTATATGTTTTAATGTTTCAGCTGTAATTGAGATACACCTTATGACAAAGTGAACACTTTGTGAATTTCCTTCTGATTATAAGTTATCAGAAGAAAGGTAACAGATGTGTGGGACTGGTGTTGCTGACCTGTGGCCTTCTATTTGAAAGATGCCATTTTTTCTATTATGTTTGGAAAGCTGGGTTTGAAGTGGGAGAAATTGTGTCATAGTCTAAGTTTTCAAGCATAGAAGGGGTGATAGTAAGTAAACAAAAAGTAAATAAGTTATTTGGTAACCGGGTAGGTGGGCTAGTCTGAAGACTTTTTTCAGCTATGACCCAAAAGTATAGAATAAGCATAAATTAAGAATATTCATGGACCTACAATAATACAGCTATAGAAAATCAGTTGCTTGGTACATAATCATAAATACAGAGTATATATAAACAGTTAGAAGCAAACTATCTATTTACAGTATATAATGAATGCGCATTTTAAGGTTTTAAGTTTCAAAATATCTAGCAGGGCACAACTGGCTTACTAGACATAGGCTGTGTTGGGTGACAGCAAATAATGAAGTTAACCATTGCCACAAGGCATTTACAGGCAGGTTCCTTCTGCAGGTGTTCAGAGAAGGCCATTTTTGAACTTAATGAAAGATGCCAGTTCCCTTAATTCATATGAGATTCTGTTCCATAAAGCAGGGCCTAAATGGGAGAAGGCAAGTTCACCGGTAGCTTTTTTTTTTTTTTTAAATATAATTTTTATTGATTTTTTTTTAGAATTTAAGACAAAACAGACATATAAAATACTGTCATAATACTATGTTTATAGAGAGAAAAAAAAACTTGCTATCTAAACAGATTATAGATGTGTTAATAAGCAAAAATAATCATCCATACCGAGGCACTAACAAGTAGTTACCAATAAAACATATAAAACTAGAATGGATTAAGTGCTATCCCAAACATGCAGGATTGCTCTATAAAACACTTATCATAGGGACAGATATTGATACAGATACCCCCTTATAATAACAACGGAAGTAAATGATAAGGCACAATGTACTTTGTTAATTACAAGGGTGAGTGATGAGTCGAGAAACATATTTATGTCAGATTTATGACTGACGTGAGAATGATAAGGGGGTATGTTCTTAGAAAGACATTATTTACAATATATACAACTATTTACAACTTGGATGCCTTTTCATGTGGAATAAAGGGACATCAACCAACATGATCTACATTAATGTTTCATCAGTATTTATTGGGAAGTCAGACTAGACAGTGTGCACACAATGGACTCCACAAGTTGTGATGATAGAGAATGACCATTGTATGATAATTAACTAGATTGAATTAAGTCAAATGGACTGCACCGATACTTCTGGAAATAGTCTTTTTTCTTTTTACTGCTAGAACAAAGTTTATGAGCAGAGATGTACTTAATTGCCATTTTTTGAAGTTCTCCCAGGAGCTTATATAGGGGTTTACCCAGTTCTTAGCTATAAAGTATTTCAGGAGAGCACACACGGTTATTAGAGTGTGTTTCCAGACTCCTGTTAATGATTTAGGAATTATATTCAGGATTGTGGTTTGCCAGCACAGGGTGGTCTTCTCATAATCCATTTTTTCGAGTTGTGCTCTAAGAGAGCACCATAGTTTATATATGTTTTTACAGCTCCAGAAAATGTGGAGAACATCCACATGCTGGGGAGAACAAAAAGGACAAGCTAGATTTTTGTTGTAACCAAATTTTAATAGAACTGCTGGTGTATAATATGAATTATTATTTATCATAAGCGGGATATAAATTACATTTTTGAAGGGGGTAAGATTAAGGGTGTTGCTAATTGCTCTATATTTGGACTCAGCTGGAATTTCTCCTTGTATGTTGTCCCAGTATTTAAAGAATAGAAAAGATTGTTGATATTTAATGCTTATTAAAAGCTTGTATGTATGGGATAGCATTTTGTTTCTAAGGAAGAGGGATTTGATAATTAATTCAGTTAGACTTACATCTTGCCACTAGTAGCTTTTTTATAAGGAGATCTGCTTGATGTAATAGCTTTCTCCTGGATACTTCTCAGGCAGTAAACGTGGTCTTGTATGGGAAGTTTCCTTCTCAAAAATATGCACTAGTAGTTGCTCAGAAAATGTAAATAATTGTTTACAAAATTTGGTTTCCTGAACATTCTACTTTTAAATTTGTATTTTTCAATCTTCACTAAAATGGTTATGTCAAAAAAGGTTACTATTGTACCTTTGTGACTAGAAATAAAGAGTAAAATATAGTGCCATCATTTAAATTTTTAAAAAAACATTGGGAAAATCTTCAAAACCTTGCTATATAATGATGAGGTCATCAATGTAATACTTGTGCAATGTAATAATTCTAATCAAAGGATGCTTGTAAAAAAAAAAAAAAATTAACTTCCAGACCAGACAAGCAAATGCTGGTGCTTGATCCCCATGGCAACCCCACTTAGTTTAGGGTCCCATACTTTGTCAAAAACAAAAAAAAAAATATTATTACTTAATAAACATTCCAGAAGGATGCATAAAGAGCTGATCTTTGAATTACTGTAACTAGTGGGCAAACTTAAATAAGCTCAAATGTTATTAATCTCCACATTCTGTGGGACACAAATTTATAAAGATTCAGTAACAATTAATAATTGATAAGTATAGTGTATTAAGGGATTTACAATAAAATTTATGTAGCATGAGATAAATAAATTTATGATTCAGAGCTATTAAAATGGATCTGAAAGAAGGATTGCTGGTGTCATAATATGTCTTGAGGGCACCAATTACATGACCATTCTAGGGTTAGGCACCTGAAAATAGTCGTAAATGCCCCAGTGTAAACTTCTTTTAGTAAATCCAATGCTGTATCATCTAAAGATATACATTTATTGTAACAGAATTAAAGGTAACTATTCTATTTTCATCTGTGTTAGAGAGTCACACCTCCATCTTCCTGTTAAACTTATCTATGTTCATTTAAACAATACAATTACCTTTATCTGCGTTCATGATGTGATGGTCAGACAATGACCTCTGCTCTCCCAAAGCTTATTTTGCATCAGTAATCATATTATAAAATATTGTGGCCAGATTGTTACTTAAAAAATGTCCTAAAACCTGGTCACAAACCTAAATGAAAGTATTAAGTCTGGCATTTAAGGCAGAGCAGAAAGTACTACCATTACCTAAAGATGAATCCACTAAACAACTGGAAACACAATATTGCTCAATATGAATTATAAAATAAATTTACATACAAATAATCTTAAGTTCAAGTAATATGTCCTTCGAGTTGGTCCTGTAAGTACGAGTAAAGGTAAATCCTCATGTGTGTGTGCCTGTAGATGTTGAGTCTTTTGGCTTTTCCCGGTTAGGGGTCGGCACAGCAGAACTCCGGTCCACTAATGATTGGTAGTTGATTTTTACATATTGAGTTACCAGCGCTGACACACAACCTTCAATGAAGGTACGCCCATTCATGCATATGTCCACGCAGAAGACGTTCTAGCTAAGAATCAAACCGGACAGCGTCTTACTGTGAGGCGACAATGCTACCGCAGCACCACCACCACGAAGCTGTGTGTGCCTGTAGATGTAATGGGTTCAAATCCATATTATTCATATTACAGGGAGGCATTCTCTTTAGTCACACTGACTCCTTTGCCCTCTGCACCATCCCCTGTAGGTGATGGGGCTGTACCAACAACCATTGGTTTGTGGCATTCTTATCAGTGAAAAATTCCAGTTTTTCGGCCTACTGGAATACATTTGGGCTGATTGTTTATGAAACTCTGGATGCCAGCTTTTAAGACCTCCTTGTTAATGTTCCTTGATCAATAAAACTTCTATTTCAAATGTTGTCATTAGGGGCAACCTGAGTGCACTAGACAGCCATGTGAATAGATTTTCCCAGAACATAGTAATCTAAACCATTTTCATAAGCTGTTTCATCTCTACTTGTTTTTTTTTTCTTGTTGACTATAGGAAACATGTCTTTCAGTTTTTTGTGTGTGTATAAGAGAAATAGCATTACGATTATTCAGATGTTCAAAATGACTACAGATGGAGAACTCCATGTCATTAGTTTCTTTTTTAAGTATCTAATGTTATCTAGGAAAACGCAACTGCTGTCTCTCTGATTATATAACTAAACTTCTTCATACCCTTCGTTTTTGTGCATACCTTGCTCTGAATGTATTTTTGATTGTGATTCTTTCAGTAAACCAACTCCGATTACACTCAGTGTGTAATGTCATGTATCTATTGTGTTTGCCCTAAGCTGAGACTGAAATAGGTCCGGTGGGATCAGTGCTCTACCCCAGTTAACAAATTCAAAATAAAATAAAATAAAAGCACACAAAATAGAATTTTAATATTTGACATTTCCCTCTTTTATCAGTATCTTGAGTCAAAGAAAAATAAGGATTTAGCTTTTATTTCTGATTTAGTTGCTAATATGGGGAGTGACATGAGACTGTGGTAGCGCTTTGATAGCAAATACTGACAGTCATGATTAGCAATCTATACTAAAACAGCACTTCCTGGAGTTTGACCTTTCTACACTCAGTTGCGTAGGAAGGGTGGAGGGAAAAGAGGTAGCTGCCTTGGGTGCCATCTTAAAGGAGGTGTAAAAATCATCAGAACTCCATGAAAATAATATTAGACTTCTTCTCATTTAATTAAAAAAATGATCTTGCACTCGTTTTTTTCCAGTTTCCAGCTTCCTAGCAGCAATCCTGACTGGCCCTACCCTCTTTTGTCTCCTTATATACAAATGCAGGGTCGTCCTTTCATTTTAAGTAAAAGGTGAGCTTCAGGCACTGCCCCATCTCATTGGGAATTCGTTTGATTGGGGTAGTGCATATAGTGGGTGGGGCAAGGGTAGCAGTTAGGGGGACTTTTGTATTTCACACCTGCAGCATCAGCATTAGTGAATTTTTCTTTTTTTAATGACAAATTATTTTTTATGTTATGGGCATTTATCTTAAAAATAAATAACACTAAACTTTAGTGTTTACTTATTGTAATTTTCTTTTCACTGGGGTAAGGGCAGGAACCTGCCTGTGACCTGGAAGAAAAAGGAGATCCTGCTGTTCTTGAGAGTCGAGAAGCCCGACCTGACTGAATGGATGTATAATGAATGGACTCCATGCTAAGTCGACTAAGCAATTACCCTTACTTATGCATAAATAACTATTTTGTTTATTTTTTCATAATAACACTGTTCATATAGGTTTACTTAGTACTGCAGACAAGTGCTCTTAAAAACAAAGGGTAAGCTAAAGTCTATTTTGTGCATGGGCAGTGTGCTTTCAAGCCAGATTCATTCAACCACCATCCATCTCAGTTAAGAAAAACTGTATTTTTCTTAATCTTACCTGTCCAAGTAAAGGCAGTTATTTTTTGCAAAGCAGTCTCATTCCAAATATTGATTGGGGACAAGTCTTTCTTTTGTAATACCATGGAGTTATTTGGTTACTTATTTCTTTTGTAATGCTACATAAACATTCAATAAAAGTACTTTCCATTTTAGACTCATTCTTGTTTGTCCAAAATGGTTTCTGTTTCCAGTGGATCCCTTACCAAAAACTACCCTGTTCTGATACATCAGTTTATAAATTCCAATATATTAGGAATACACCTGAAATGGGGACAGATGCAATACTTCATTATTAGTGCACCCTTATCTTTACAGACAAGGCAGACACTAAATTCACTAACATAGCATGGTGACTACTGATAATAATAGTTCATCCGCAAAAATAATTTATATCTGTTAAAGGTGAGAAAACAGGCAGAAGTAATTTCCTTTTGTCCTCATTTTAAAGGTCAAAAGAAAAGACTGTGGTAGCATTTGGGTTGATTTTTGTTCAAGGCTTTCTGGGAAGTTCAAAGTGAGCTTTTGAGTTATGTAAACACAATAAGGCTACTCTATTAGCACTCTAGGGTGTACATTGTTAACACTGCAACTGACAAGGTTTATACCTTCACTGCAGTTATTGCAGTTTAGGACCTTCCCACTCCGTTTCACACAAAAAGTCTGGCATTTTAAAACTGGCAATGCATTCATTCACTTGGGCATAGTAAACATGATTTCTTTTCTGGTTAAAATGACATTTAGTTGTTTATAATCTTAGTTGACTGTAACCAGTGGTATCTAGGATCATACATCAAAAATGACATGTATTTTTTGTAAGAATTGTATCCAGAGCAATTCATGAGACTATATAATGACCATCTGCATATAGCCATCCATATATTACATAGCTGTTGTTGGTGTACAATTCATTTTTAAGGGAAGGGCATTTTTCAATCACAACAGCACATTGGCAGCAATTACTTCAGCTTCAAGCCTGTAACTGATAATTGTAATGGTGCAAGTATAAAGAATATGGCTGTTGTTGGCTTTTACTAGCAATCCTTTTGAAGGTTTCTGCATAACAATATTCATATTATATGCATGATGTATTATCTTTAATTCCTTTTCAGATTTTATATCTGGAAAAAAAGTCAGATATGTTGGGGGCCATAGGAGAACAGAGGTTTGCTGCACCAGTTAGAAATTTTTGCCAACTCCTCTGGGCATGGTGGGGGTTGGGGGAAAGTAGTGTGGGCTGGAGGCAGAAATAGAGCTCATGAGTTCTTGCAACAATCCTAATTCATAATTTGTGGAATTACTTGCCTACCGCACATAACGCATACCACATGTGTAAAATGCATTGAAAGGCATATTTATGAATTAGCAGGCTGCTAATAATGGTTATAAAAGGTATTCACTTTGAAATAGTCATAGCTAATCAATACTGGAACCGAGTCTAATCCTGTAAGTAAATCAATGAATGTGTTCTGTTTATTGACTTTACTTTTTTTGGTCTTTAACTTGGAAGTGGTAATGAGAGGGTGCCAAATGAGGTGTCGTGTGTCAAAAGGCCTAGCTACGCCCCTTTCCCCACTGTTGTGTGATTATAGTATTCGTAATATATAAGTTAGGGTGTGTGTGTCTAGGTATCCTCCACACAAAGGGTGGGGGGTTGCTTGCCCTCTGGAAAAAAAAATTAAGGTTGATTAAAAGTGGCTTTCAGCTTGACCTATTTGCAATACATTGATTTGCTAAAGTTTTGCTTGTAACCCTCTGAAACACATTTTCTGACTATATGACTTCCTGATTAGATAATTTGTTAATTTCTGCAGACATTCCTTGGTTATAATGCAAACCAATTCAAATACTATAATCTTTCTCTGCTATGTATAATCCAGTAAATCACAAAGAAGTCTAAACCTCAAAATGCACTCACTCGAGACACTCCTTAAAATGGAGAACATCGACATCTGTGCAGTGACAGAGACCTGGTTCAAGGCTCCAGAGAGAATCCCTGCATTACCAGGCTATAATTCATACCACACCTTTTGGCCACCTAACCTGGACCAAAACACTAAAGGTGGAGGCGTGTCTATATTAATAAAGGATATCCAGACCACCAGGCTAGTTGCTCAGCATAATGCATCCAAGATTATCCAAGTGCAACTAACTCTGGGCAAGACCGCATTCCAAATTGCAGCTTGCTACAGATTCCCCACCATGTCTCAGGATTCCCACTCCTCATTTCTTGATACACTGGAAAATATTAGGGTACAACCTAACACCCTAATAATGGGTGATTTCAACTACCCCACCATTAACTGGGAAAACTACTCATGTACCAACTCTTTTGCTCAATGTTTTCTGAAATTCATAAATTCCAATGCTTTGGATCAACTTATCCACACCCCCACCAGGGGCAGCAGTATCCTAGAGCTGGTCATTACCAACATGGGCAACCGGTGTTCCACACCAGAGGACAATTCCTCATTAGTCAGATCTGACCACAAGCTAATCACCCTAGACATCCACATCCCACCCCCACTCCCCATTAGGGAAACCACTGCAAAGAATTTCTCCAAAGCCAACTTCACGCTTCTTAAAACAGAAGTGGCAGACTTCACGACACCCATGCAGATGGACAATAGAGGTGCGACTGCTGAATCCCACACAAATGCACTTTATAAGCACTTACATGAGTGCATGGATCCCTAACAGAACCAAGATGCTATCCTCCAAAAAAAGGAAGCCAATCTGGTGGTCCCCTGCCATAAACAAACTCTACAACAGAAGAAAGAAACTGTTGCAAAAAAAGTAAAATCCCATGATTGGAGGAACTTCCTGGTCAGCCTCAGTAAGAAGCTGAGACCCTCATAAAATCCTCCAAAGCTAGTTACGAAAACAAAATCACCACTTTTTCTAAAGACAACCACAAAGCATTCTATAGCTATGTCAAGAATCTCAATGGCAACACTCAGATCTGCTCTGAGTTACAGCACAATGGCACTAAATATACAGAACCAACTGATATTGCCAGCATCCTGGCAGATAGTTTCAGTGCTAACTTTACCCCCCTCTCACCCCCTAAAGGGCCCATCTCTATACTGGAAGAATACAAAGCTCCTGTAATCACGGCTGCACAGGTAAAAATCACACTCTCCAAAGCTAATAACACAGCATCCATGGGACCTGACAACATCCTGTGCTGCATTCTACATGAACCACAGAATGAACTGGCACCCCACCTAAGTACCATGTTCAGTCATAGACTTACCTCAGGCTTTGTGCCCACTGAATGGCACACAGCGATGGTCATCCCACTCCACAAAGGGGAAGCCACCACAGACCCCATGAACTAACGCTCCATTAGCCTGACGAGCCTGGTCTGCAAGGCTATAGAACGTATCATCATGGAACTTATAAACAATGACATTGGTAGTCTCCAAACTCTGGACCCCACCCAGTTTGGGTTTGTAAAAGGCAGATCATGTCTTCTAAACCTGATAGACTTCTTTGAAGTGGTTACCAAAGCTGTAGATGAGGGTAAGGTGGTACACACAGCCTATCTAGATCTCGCCAAAGCTTTCAACACCAACCCCCACTCTGGAATTATATATAAACTCACTAAACTAGGTATAAATCCCTATGTCACAAGATGGGTTGCCAGCTGGCTCACTGACAGAACCCACACTGTGAAAGTAGCAGACTCCAAATCTGACTTCAGACCAGTGACAAGTGGAGTACCACAGGGTTCAGTCCTGTGTCCTCTCCTGTTTGATGTCTACTTCTCTGAAGTACAGGCTAACACAGGACATCTTTGGCTAAAGACGTTTGCAGATGACTGCAAACTAGGAGCCATAATCGAAACTCCTAACGATGTGAACATCCTACAAAAGGGCCTCATTGAGACAGATGCCTGGTGTCGAAGCCATGGCCTCAAGCTCAATGCCAAAAAGTGCATTGTCATCCCTTTTGGTAAACACGCTGTACCCATGAACTACCACATAGGTGGTAGTCTACTTAAAACCAAAAATGTGGTAAGAGAACTTGGGACACAGGTGGACAGTAGTTTATCCTTTGATAATCACATCACCACAGTAGTCAGGAAATCCATCTACATGGCACACCTCATCACAAAAGGTTTCTCATCCAGCAAAAAAGAGGTCATTGTTCCCCTCTAATCATCACTCATTAGACCCATTATAGAATACAGCACCCCTTTTGGTATGTACCTCACAAGTCATCTACAACAACTGGAAAGGCTGCAGAAATACCTCACAAAGAGAATTACCGGCCTCAAACAGATGCCCTACGCATATCGCCTGCTCAGAGGTGATCTCCACCTAACATACAAAACTATTTCAAACCAAGAGCAGTTGGACATGCTCCACTTGAAGAAATCCCAATTCTTCAGAGCTACACACTCTAGGGACCTAATCCTTGTCACCACAATAAACAGAACATGCTGGAGGGATAGATTCCTGTCCCAGAGAGTTCCCGTACTCTGGAACAGACTACCTATCTATATCAAACAAAGCTCCTCATTAGCACTCTTCAGGAAAAAGCTTGATGAGTGGATGGAAAATAAGAAATTCACCCCAGGGATCACTTCTGTGGCTCTGCTCAACAGGAGCACAGGAAAATAATTTTCTTGGGTGGCGAAAGCCAGGGTACCTTTTTGGCTAGGCTTATATAGGCCCTAGGGCCAATAGCCTAGTGCCTACCTATGAACAAAATAGAGGCATTTTTGCTCAGCTATTACTGCCCATTTAGATGAAAGGAGTTGCAGGTGTTATCCAGCCATTACATTGTTTTCCAGAAGGATACAAAAAGATGTACTAACCCATACTCTTTGTATTTTTCTTAAATCAAGATTCCTCCCTTCACAATAGCATCCACCCTGTTAGCTGTCTTGATGCATTTTTAGTTTTTGTAAACTGAATTACTTCTAACTTCAGCAGTAACTTTTCTGCCACTGCAGTCTGCCTCTTTCATTAAATTCAGTTCACATTAATTTGTGTTTTTTTGTTTTCAGGATGCAGGGTGAATGGGAGAATGGTGTAGTAGCTGTGTGTGTGTGTGTGTGTGTGTGTGTGTGTGTGTGTGTGTGTGTGTGTGTGTGTGTGTGTGTATGTGTGTGTGTGTGTTTATTCAGTGTTTAAGATAATAGTAAAGCTTCTGTCTTGTAAGAGATGCACATGTGTTATGCCTTGAAATTCGTAAGTCTTATATCCAAAATGATGTGTGAAATGAACCCTAAAGTCTACTTAATCTAATTTTTACTATACAAATATTAATACTTAGGCACTTATTTTTTATCTTCATACCTTTTATTATATTTCTGCCAAACAAGTATATCTTCAGAATATACATTGATACTTATTATAATACTATTAGCATGCAACACCATCTTGTTCTGATGACTGACACCATAATAAGCTATCTGCAAACAACTTGATATTGCACACTCACAATTAATTCAATTCCATCATCACTTTCATGATCAAATGACATACTCTTTACATCTTCATTCTGTCTGATTTAGCCTTGAAAGTAACCAGGGCCTCCCCCTCCCAAATAAAGATTACTACCTGTTGTCAACAAGCGCTTGTCTGCACTCAGCTTCCATCCAAACTCTTAGTCCCTACCTTTCTGCCATCACCAAAACATACTTCTTTGAGTAATTCTTATGGACCCCCGACAACTCTTACATGCTTAGTGCTGTGCCATTTTCATATTCCAATTTATTTTAGGGTTCTACTTCTATGTTCTAGGCTGTAGAGAAGTTTTATTGTGTAACCATTTGAAATGTTGGCACTCGCTACAATGATTCCTGAAATATGGAATATGAATGGGTTTATATTCTCTTGTGGAAAGAGTTGCCCATTGCACTTGTCAATATACATGTGCATGGTTTAATAGATTTAAAATAGGTGAGGGGCTATGCCCCCCCCACAAACCCCCCAATAGTTTGAGTTTATATTCTCTTGTGGAAAGAGTTGTTCATTGCACTTGTCAATATACATGTATATGGTTTAATAGATTTAAAATAGGTGGGGGGCTGTGCCCCCCACACTCCCTCTTACTTTTAACTCCAGGATCGCACTACAGTGGGGACAAGGCCATATATAATTTTTGACAAAATGAGTTTCGATGAAATGAGTTTTCAGTGAAGTGAGCTTTCAGTCGTGTGCTTAGTCAAGTGAATTTCGACCAAATGTGTTTTTGACTAAAGTAGACATATATATATATATATATATATATATATATATATATATATATATATATATATATATATATATTCAGGTGGTGTGGGCAGGTTGCCCATTACATGTGGGGTGCACGCAAAAAAAAATTTAAAGTAGAGGAGTGATTTTTGAAAATTCGCTCTTCTCCTGTGTTTTCTGCCTTTTTTGTCTAAGTGCTTCTTGTAAATAAAAGCACTCTGTGATGATCTGTGTTGCTTGCACATGCAGTCTTGTCAACATAAAAAACAATACTTGTAAAGAAAAAGAACTATTAATCATGCAGTAGTATAAGCAGTCCAGTTATTAGCATATTATAACATCTTCAGAATTACATGAGATCTGCTTCATCATATACTTCCATTGTTAGTAGTTTGTAGTGGAAATGGTTGCATACAGTGGAGTCTAACTTTAAATCTCATCAAAGTGTCCTACTTATTGCAGAAGCTGAGGTATAGTTGGATATGTTAAGTTTGCTACTGCAAAAGGAAGGGCTGTTGTGTCCACAAGTGTATGACTGTGTCTGTGTTTATATAACACATTTCACACACTTGGTTGAGTGGGTAGGTATGCAGCATCTCTGCCAGCTGCAATATTCAGCTGAACCATGAAACTTCAACTGTAAAAGTAAGAGGTTTCTTTATTCACAGCCAATCACTTCTGTAGTAATATTCTAAAATTTCAAAATGTTATAGAAATGTATGATAGTAAAGAAGAATTGTTGCTTGACAGCTATGGTGTCATTTAATATTTCTGTAATACTGCTTCCTAAATTTTCTTTTAGGTCTGATTTTTTCTGGATATAGACACCTAAAGTATAACATTTTTACTCATTTGTATTTATTTTAATTTGTTTAATAGGGTAGAGGGCTGATCCAAGTGGGCCATTTTCAGGCCAAGACCCAAGGTATAGGCCAAAACACAGATATCCATAAATATCAACAGGCATTGTCAATAGCAAGTAATTAACTAACGTCATAGCTATCACTTTAAAAAAAGTTGTTTATACAATATATGCAATGAAAAAAGTAGAGAGGGGTGGAGGAGTAATAGGAGAATAAAGAAGAAATGGGGGAATAAGGGAATTTGAAGGGGGAGATAATGGAGAACATGCGTTGAAATATAACAGAAAGGGTAAGATGTGAGGAGAAGACAGAGGTGTTTAATAGGGGATAGACTTATAACATCCCACTGAATGGCATTACGTCAACCACAATAGGCAGAAACTGAAACTGCTGTCAAGACCATGTACAGTGGGGATTTGTGTTTCCCCTTTCCCTACTGTAGTGCAATCCCGGAGTTGGTATATATATATATATATATATATATATATATATATATATATATATATATATATATAAATGAGCAGGGATGTGAGGCCCATTGATCATGAGCTGAGTTTTTTGCAGTGTGGGTTTTGACCTTTTGTGGTCGATGTAATGCTGTTTTGCATTCCGCTCATTCAGCATTATGACTGTATTTTGTTTAATTGAAGTGTTAGGTTGGTACAGAATTATGTCAACAGTTACAAGTTTAACAGATAGAAAGATGATTTTAATTCAGAACAAAAGCTGTAAATGGTCAATTTTCTATGCCTTGATGGGCATTGAGTCCCAGAGTTTAGGAGCAATAATTGAGAAGGTATGGTCAGTACAGAATTGTTTATTGTGAGATAGAAGAATGTTGATAGCTGAAGCATGGAGTGATTGGTGATTTGAGGTGAATGGTCTAGTAATACGTCTTTTTGAAAAGGATGGGATGGAATATTAGTTAAGTAACATGAAAAGAAGTATGCCAAGTAGTAATTGAGATATTTGTTTGACAGGAAGCCATTTAACTTTTGATACAGGTTGATAATGGTGTTCTCATTTAACAGAGACAGGTAAAAATCTGCGAACTTGGTTGAAAAAAGCCAGGGGGTAGATAAGTTCTTCTGGGAGGCAGCTGATATTATTAGAAGGCCATATTCAAACTATGCTTTCAGCTTATTTCCTTTAGCAGCAATATCTTGTGGATGGGGGGGGGGGGTGGTTCTGTCCCATTACAGAGTTTTTACTTTTTGTCATTCTTGTATGGTACTTACGTTTTAGTGTGCTACTGAGCCAGATTTCAGGGTATCAGAAGTAGTCAGTTGGTTCTACTGCAGTATTGTAGAGGAGGTGCCAGTATTGGGGGAGTGCCTTAAGTTTCTGCTTGGGCCCTCATATCATAGCTTTGGATTTTGAAGTTGCGTAGGAGGCTCTTTTTTTCTAGCCAGTTAAAGAGGAGGTTCAGATCACTCTTTAGATATTATTTGATAGTAGAGGGGGAGATGGATCTGCAGATTGCCATGTCATTTGTGTCAGTTATTATTGATAAGTGTGGAATGTTAGAGAGGATAGTAGCACATTTCTTAAGTTTAGTTTAAACGTCTCTAGAGAGAAAACTAATTTTTTGGATATCGAAGCAGTTCGTAATTCAGATGAGAAGTTTAATACTAAACTATATAGGAAGGGATGTTACACAGTCTCATATTTACATTGCACAAGTATGCACTCCCCCATGTTTTTAGAAATGTAGTTAGAGTGCACACTATGAGGACATCTAGACGTTATGCCAGGGACCGAGAATTTGATGTTGAGATACATGAAATGAAAGTTGATTTTTTGGGGAGGGGGTACAAGAAACAAGATGTTGATGAGGCAATAATATTAGCCAAAAGTAAAAGAACTACAAGTTTTAAGCCTTATTTTTCTGCAAGTACTAAGCCTTATTTTTCATCTCTAAATAGGGAAATCTCAGTAGTTATGAACAGAAAAATATTACAGTTCCCTTAGTTTATAGCACAGATGTTGATCAAATAAAACAAATGTTTATGAGAAATTGGCATATACTACATACTGACAGGGAGATCAGTTGGATGGTGGCAGAATCTCTGAGGTTTTTGTATAAAAATAAAAAACATATATTAAAAGAAGACTTTGTTACCCTACAAATGATGATAATATTTATCCTAGATCAGATAATGTTACAACAAGTAAGTGTGGGAAGTGTGATTTTTGTTGCTATATAAATGAATCAGGGATTTTTGTTCACCCTGACACAGGTATAGTTTATACATTTACAGCAGCAGCAAACTGTGAAACCAAAAATGTGATATATCTAGCTAGCTGCACTTGTTGTAAAAAATGTTATGTAGGCAAAATAGACGACTAAGGGAATGCATAAGGGACCATTGTGCAAGGAAAGGCCTTGGATATAGTGCTGTTGTCATCTTTTGTTAGAACATGGATTGCCACATAGTTTTGCATTTTTAGTTGTGGAGAGTATTAAAGATAGTACCAGATAAGTGGACAAGGTTAAAGATACAGAATTTGTTGAACAGAGATGGATTTTTAAGTTAAGATCACATTTGGAACATAGACTCAATAAATATGTATCCATGAAATCTGTTTAGAAAAGAAGAAGGCTGGAAAGGTGATTTTTAACTGTCTCTTCTGTTTTGTTTTCACAAATGTTTTATTTATTTATAACTGAAGTTTCTTGCTGTTTATATAGTAGCTTAGCTTAGCAATTTGTGTCATGCCTGAAAAGGAGAAGGCTGGAAAAGTGATTTTTACATCTTTTTTGTTTTGTTTTTGTAAGTGTTTTTTATTTGCAAATGGAGTTTTTTGCTGTGTATACAGTAGCTTAGCAACATGGGACATATTTGAATCTCATTGGTGAAAAAATGTGCAATTTTACATAGTAGTTAGTATTTAAGTGTTAGTTCAGTGTTTGTAATTGTGGTCTGATGGAGCTTTATAGTGAAAGTGCTAACCCTGTTTTATAATAAATTGTGCTTTTTTCTTTTGATACTAGTCTGTGATATTTGCAAATTGGACTGCTGCTAATATTGTTCTGCCTCAGGTATTATTTGCTATTACAATATACTGAAAGGAAAGCATTTATTCTGCTTCTACACCTCTGCTGTGTTTTATGGTGACTGTTGAAAGTTAAAAATGGTTTAAATAAATTACATATTAGAAATTGTGTGATGCCCCCACTACCTGTAACACTACCAGTCCAGCAGAATGCTTGTTTTAGTTCTCAGGAATGGTATAGTGGAGAGAGTTGAACAAATTGATCTGTATTGTTTTTTTTTGTTTTGTTTTTTTAGTAATATGCTTTTGCCCCTGTATCTGCCCACCACTCCCAAGTATGCCTAGCTTAGCCTTCATACTGAGGTTGCGTGGTGACTAAACTTACTGGCCACTGGGCGAGAGATTACGTGATACTGTGCCTCCCTCCCTCCCTACAAACTTCATCTTCTCTAAGATTTGAGCAGTAGAAGCATTGTCATATATCCCAACCTCCTTCCAAGCCACTGCGGTAATATGGTCCCCAGAAGCATTGCAGTCGCTTTCAATGCTCACTGTCTAGACACACTCACTACCTTACATGCACATACAAGAGATACCATCACCAATTTGGGTAGACACAGATTATGTCCCTCCCGATACTGGCACCTGCTTTCTGGCCTCAGGCCCTCCACCAGTAACACAGGAACAACAGAAGATCTGGTCCAAAATCACCACAACATCTCCCCCCCAGGATGGGTGAGCTTTAACTACTCATTTCCCCATCCACCCTTTTCCCAGCTATTTAAGCACCAAGGCTGACGTCTGTATTAAGTTTTTGGTGTGATAAATTGCCTTGGCATCTACATTTCTAGCAGAAGTAATCTATAGTCCTGTACTTTGCCTACAAGTATGCATTTGTATTCTTTACTTTTTTCAAGTGCTTGACTTTTGGCAGGTTAAACAGCAAAGAAATAAGTTTTTCTGATAATTTTTCCACCAGAGACTAAGAGATGTGTGAAGAGGCTGTCGCATTTGGAATAGTGGATAATGCATGCCAGAATTGCTGCTCTGTTCTCTATGTTTATGGATGATATGAAGATCAGAGCAAAAAAAAAAAAAACTAACTCAACATTTATTTATTATCTTAACTAAAGGACTAGAATTGCTGTCCACCTCAGCTCTTGGCTACTAGCAGATGGTGGTATGTGATAGTTCTTTGGTATACAGCATGGAGGTCAGAAAAAGGAGGGCTTTAGGTGCAGCTCTAGGCATACATGCTGTTATGCACATTGCAGATGTGGGTAAGGCCCAAGGGAGAAACAATGGATACTGTATGATCCTGACGTGATACAGTATCCTTTCATCAAACTACCACCATATGCTTTCCCCTCACCATAATCTGTAAATACAGTATAATAGATGAATTTGTCTATACCAGGTTAGTCATGGAAATCCATTTCACTGCCAATCAGAGAGAGAGAGAGAGAGACAGACAGACATGGAAATGAGGAAGGGAGCACAGAAGTCTGTGTTAAGGAAAGGTGAGCCCAGTAGGGACTTCAGATGATAAAATGTTAAGTATAGAAAATAGGAAAGCATTCCATAGTGAAGTGCACATCTGCATGTACATATGTGTGTGTGTGTGTGTGTGTGTGTGTGTGTGTGTGTGTGTGTGTGTGTGTGTGTGTGTGTGTGTGTGTGTGTGTGTGTGTGTGCAGTGCTGTTTGGGTTGCTAAAATTTGTACAGTACCCTCTTTTGTTTTGACATGTTAAGCGATTTGCAGAAATTAACATGACCATGTCTCCTGCAGTCCTAAAAATGAATGTAGTACCCAATGTTTTCATTTATATATTAATGTTATAAATTCAGCATTTCTGTCACAGCACAATCTTGTTTCAGCTTGCTCAGAGAAATTCACGCTTCTCTTAAACATTCTGCTGTGGCACTTGTTTGAGTTGTTTTTCAGGTTAACTCTCCTTGCTTGATTTAGCCGTAGGATGAATTCTAAGTAATCTTATGGGAATAATCAGTTGTCTAATTAAAAAAGGTACTGCAGAAGGTGCAAAGGGTGTTAACCAACTAAACTGGTGTTAGTAAGTACGTGAAAAGAGAAGAGATCTGAAACTAACAATGCTGTATGACAAGAAATTAGGTCTGTATAGTTCTTTCTGTGTACTGCACCTATAAAATAAAATTAAAAAAATGCTGTAGTCTCTTCTTTATTTGTCAGATAGAAATGTGAATGTGTAATGTGTTTAAATAATCTGAAGAAAGGAGGTGGTTTTAAAAAATGGAACATAGTATGGGTGGGAGATGAAACAGAAAATCTAAGTTGCAATTCTTATTGAATTTCTTTAGAAGTTGCATGTGATTCTGGGTGATAAATCCTCAAAAATTATCTTATGTTAGCAACACTGATAATTATTGAAGTAGACCTGTTTTCATTTGGTATACATGTCCTGGATTTTGTTTGTAACATTTACATATATCGTCTTTTAAATGTGGTAGTGCTGTAACTATGAACATTATTAGCACATGCTGAGTTGACAAGTGCTGTTCACATTTTATGCTCCCACCACCTCCCCCTTCCTCCTTTGTTCCTCTTGTTGTTCCTCAGAGATTTATCCTAGTCAGTTACATTGCTTTCTGTTCCCTCCTGTTAGCACAAGCACTTACCCTCCCCCCTTTTTCCTGTTTCACCCATGTTTCTGTATCTCACTTGACTTATATACTTTCTTACTGCTCTTCGGAGCAGCACTATCACAATGTGCACTAGCAGTCACCCAGTCATGCCATAGGCAGTGAAGGGTAGCGTTAAGGTGTAGCAGCACTTGTAGCAAAACAGCACCTTAAATATGATACAAAATGGCAGCACAACAAGAATGACATTAATAGTTCACTTATCATGAAAACACTGTCCATTGGCCTAGACTCAGTGCTTTATAGGATACAGGATTCCTTGAAAAGGCAAGGCTATGCATTTATCTTAAAGAGGCAATGCTTTCATACATATTCACAGTATATGCAGGTACATAGCACCCCCTGCCCAACGACAGAGAGAGGGACCTCTTTCTAAAATTACAAAGTACCAATATGTGTAGACTTGATACACATATTCAATATGTTTTAAGACTGTGGCCTGTCTTTGTGCTCTAGACTTTTACACGTGCAATATGGACAGTTATTTATGAGATAACGACACCTGAGGTAGACGTTACTTTAGTTCAAGGAAAAATCTAAAATAGTCACTTTTCTGCCCAAATTACTCCATTATAATTTCAACATTAGGCTAAATTCTTAACCTCTCTTCCACTGCTTACCACTAAAATGGAATTGTAACTGGAACCTGTTGAAAGAAAATGTTTAGACAAACAATTGTATTAAACAACATTTTTTCTAGAGTCACTTTGTGGCACAGTCTCAACAGGGTCAGTAAACAGTCACAGTAGGTGTGATAGGATCAGTAAACAGTCACAGTAGGTGTGATAGGATCAGGAACAGTCACACTAGTTGTGGGATTAGGAACAGTCACACTAGGTGTGACAGGATTGGGAACAGTCACACCAGGTGTGTCAGGATCAGTAAACAGTCACACCAGGTGTGACAGGATCAGGAAACAGTCACACCAGGTATGACAGGATCAGTAAACAGTCAAACTAGGTGTGACAGGATCAGTGAACAGTCACACTAGGTGTGGCAGCACCAGTGAACAGTCACACTAGGTGTGATAGGATCAGTGAACAGTCACACTAGGTGTGATAGGATCAGTGAACAGTCACACTAGGTGTGACAGGATCAGTGAACAGTCACACTAGGTGTGACAGCACATAGGTTGTAGTCATGCTTTGTGAATTTGGAACTTTTATCCTTGTCTCAAATACTGGGTTGTGTTAACACTTTTGAGAAAACACGAATGCTCTTACTAGCAGTGGGCCTGGTTAATTGTGAATTAAACACTTTGGATTTACTCTCAGCACCTCAGTATTCAGCTTTAGCCTCATCTGGAGCTACCCGAATAAGCCACTGATTATGTCTAAGTATGGTGAGGACACTGATTATATATAAATATGATGAGATCACTGATTATATCTAAGTATGGTGCCATACTCTGCTCTCACCATGTCTGATCTCTCCGTTTCAATTTTTCATACTGCAGCACCAACTGTGTCCCACTGTTCCTACCTACTCTAACTTTAGGCACACTGGTTGGCCTATTTGAAGGACAGATAGTGGTCAATTGGAATATTGCCCATCTTAGAAAGTTTTCTAGGACACCTTAGATCTTTTGACATTTTGGATTATGGACTCACATGAAATTGTTTTTGGCTCAAGTTTGTATTGTAATACTGATATGTTAGTTAGGATAGGCTCACTCCTGTGGTACTGTATTGATTAACTTGATATAACATTAGATCACTATCTTAAAACCTTTTTAGCTCCTTGGACTGTTGCATCAGCTGATCCATTTCACATGCCACAGCTCTTCTGAGTAGATTAGGTGTCTGTAGAATCATCTCAGTGGGCTATCTCCACAGCTTACCACAATGCTAATGAGGCATTCTGAGGGAGTAGCAAATGATAATTAGTCAAATACACTCTCCTGGAAATGCCTGCAGTAAGGGATTTACTCAGACAAGAATCATTTGGCTACGTAAATTAACATGGCCAGCCATGTTAATTAACACTCCCAAAAGGCCACATTCACCCATTAATTTTAATGGAAGAGACCACGTATAAGGTAAGTAAGAGGGAGTTTAGCAGAAAGGTAGTGGTGGTGTGTGTGAGAGTGAGTCTATGTGGGTGTCAGTGACTGTGTGTGTGCATATCTGCAGGGGTATGTGGTGTCAGGTGAGTGTTTCTATGTATGTATGTATGTATGTATGTATGTATGGGCGAATGGGTGAGTGTGCCCATGAGTGCGATGAGGTGGGGGTAGGGCGCATGATATACTATGAGTGTCTGTGTGTGTGTGATTGCATGGGGATATCTATGTGTATGGGGGGGGGTCTTCTATATTTCTCAACTCCCACTTTTGGAGGCACTTTTGAAATATTATTCTAGCTTAGAATTTACTAGAACAACAGATTCTGCAGCAAGAAGCTGTAAGTAACAAATATGAAACTCTAATGTCCATCATTATTGACTGCTTTCATGTGTCTGTGATGAGGCACATGGCAAATACAAGAGGGAAAATCATGGATGTTCTATAAAATCAGGAGCAGCTGAGAGGTATGGAGAAATGTGTGTGAGCGTGTGTGTGTGTGTGTGTGTGTGTGTGTGTGTGTGTGTGTGTGTGTGTGTATGTGAGAGTGAATGTGCCAATACAATGCATGGGTCACCAGTGGTGATTACTGTAGTAATGTGCTGATTAACACTAGCAATAATACCTCATAATTGAGAAATGTGCAGCTTTTAATAATAAGGCTTCTCATTGAGGCTAATCTGTCTCTGAATCACAGTTTTTTCATGATTGGGAAAACTGGCCCTTTTTGTCCCCAACAGGATTTTTTCTGAATCCCAGCCTGAGCTTTTGTATTATTTTGAATTCTCCCTCTACTTTAGTCATCACAAGGAGTGGCATTCTCCTAAGTATGGTCAAAGCAAAAAAAAAAATGCATTTGTCTTTAATTTTATCTTTACTGGTTCACAGTAAAGACAATCAGCACCACGAAACACATCCACACTGACTTCTGGCAATCAGCCCCATTTCACATGTCACAGCGCTTATGAGTAGATTATTTATGTATGGATCATCAGCACAGAAACCCAAATCTGAGACTTGTGCTCATTCCATCCCTCGTGGTCAGACCTCTACCGATGCACATGAGTTTCCTGAATTACTGTCTGTGTCTTTCATCTGTAAACTTTGAGATACTTCTGTAGGGAGCCAGTGCTGACACAGTAATATTGGCTCTTGTATCAATCTTGGAATTCACTTGAATTCTATGAATAGGGATTTTACTTGCTACCTTGATTCAGTATTAGGCACAGTAGTTGCAGAGACCAGGAAAATGCTTTTTAAACATTATATTCAGTTTTACTTTTAGAAGCAACTTTTAAAATTAACTTTGTCTTAGAAATGAAAGCGAAATGCCTAGCTTTTTATATTTCCTACACATTGTGCCTCATGCTGTTCACTGCTCTGACTCAGCATAATAACGGCTACACCTGATGCCTTTGCCAAGTTTACACTAGTGCTCTTTCTTGTGCACACTTAGATTTCTAAGTATTCCAAAGTCCCTAATTCTTATAACCATCCATACTTTGCCAGCACTCTTTCTCATGCCACATCTCCTTTCTCCAAGAGGACCACAACAGTCAAATCTGGAGTAAATTTATGGCTACCAATCCAATAATCTAGATTATTCTTTAAGGAAGACAATGAGTCATACACTGACTTATTTTTACCAGCATTATATTCCTTTTTTAAAATTTATTTACTCTCAGTTTTGCCTTGCACTCCTAATTTGTTATATTTAAGTTAGCATTTTGTTTCATCTCTAATTCAGCCTCTCTAGTGATTAGTGTTGTTTTTTCTAAAGTTTAATTCACTTCTGGTTGTAATTTTTGAAACAATTTGACATTATCCAGCTCAAGTACAGTTCTATCTGTAATCTATTATTCTTTCATTTCATTCAACCCAGTTTTCAGCCAGTTATTACAATTGCTTTACAAAAGCTTCAACACATTCACCTTTAGTGCATATACATCTATGGAAGCATACCTTTTCATGTGTAATAAACAGTTCTTTTTTTTAGAAAATGATCACTGAGTTTACTAATTACTGACTCCCATGTAACTCTCGACCCCTGTGATAATGAAAACAAACTGTCTATTGCCTCCACTTCTTTTCCCATGGCATACAACACACTGTTTACCTGAATTTCTTCAGTTCTTTTGTCCAACTTGGTTGCTACTCTAAAATATGTATCCCTCTATCGGCATGCTGGCATTTGAAATGGCTCTGATGGATCAAACTTTGTTATATTTGAAGAAAATTTGACTTTCTAGGGCTAAATGGCTTAAAGTGATTTGTTCATAAAAAATATACCTGATGTGCTGAACAACAGTTTTTCTTTGTCAGCAAACATTTCGGCCTCTCCTTTGTTGACAACCATTTTTGACAAAATGCAACTTTCCTCACCATTTAGTGACTGAGGTTAAACCAGTGAGGGCAAACCTTTTGGGCTTGGCGTGTCAAACATTCATAATATGCCTATCTTGCCTCTGCTGACGTGTCACTCCCCCCCCCAAACAAAAGCGAAGCAATTCTTTACATATTCATTTATTTAAAAAAATACAGTCCAATCATGTGTGCTGCTGTGTATTATAAAAGTAAAAGAAAAATCAGTGACTTACAATAGAGAAAACGATATGCACACTGATGACTTGGCTTAAAACAGTGCACCAAAAATTATCCTACTTTTAACAGTAATTTTGAACTGAACTGAAATAAAATATGGAACACATTGCATTTGATTTTATTAACATCAATTAATGACTTTTTTGTTGCTGAGTTTTAATAAATAAGTGCAGGGTTACAAATTTCTTGTATTTTTGCTCATTCAGTTTCTTTGGTAACTTGGGTAATGGTGAATGCTAGTGTGTTACCCAAAATGTTGTGGTGTGTCACCTTTGACACGTGTGTCATAGGTTCGCATCACTGGACTAAATAGTAAACTTTGACCTCAGTGATGTTAAGTTAGGGAAAGCATGTCATGCGTCCATAGACTTTAATGGACACACTGTCATCTAGCATGTGTAAATATGCATCCATTAAAATCTATGGATGCAATTCGCATTATTCCTCGGTTGACATCACTAAGGGATACATTACATTTATTTGGGCCATTGTTTAATATAAATGTTTGCAAATGTTTTTTTAGTAAAATGTCTGAAATAAATTAGGGGTAAAAGTAATACAAGTACATTGCTGGATTTAACCCATTAAATGCCACAATGCACTTAGGAATATGAAAATCAGTAAAACCAACCACTTTGTGAGGTAAAACAATTTGTTTTCAGTAAACATCTCTTACTCTGAAGTTGGTAGATATTACTTGACTCAAGGCTGGAAGGAATACGTTTTGATTTTACTTTCTGAAGAAGGCCCTGGTTCTGACACCATGTGACGATGGGCACACATAGTCAGTCAGCTGCAGGAATGTTAGATAATGCCATGCTACATCCGAACTTATAGCAAAACAACAATGTTAATATTATAGACATTGACAGCACAACAAGAACAATGCTGAGAGTTCACTCATCACAATACAAAGACCACAGTCACTAAACCCGTTGCATTATGAGATACAGTATTGCCTAAAATGGCAATGCTTATACATTTATCTTAAAGTGGCAATGCTAACACACATATTCACAGAATGTACAGGGCTCAAAGCAGCTCTACAATTGTTATTGTCACATACTGCATTGACCAAATTGTCAAACTATGTAAAGCACAGACTCTCATAAATTGTAGACCCACCCTAATCACTTAAGTCGCTTATTCAGAAACAGTATTGACAGACTATCTTTATATGCCTCTGGGCTTCTCTGTACTGTAGTTTTTTCAGGAATTTCTTTCTATCCTCCATATCTTGAATTCTCGCCAAGCGTTTTACTATCCTAGTCCTACAGACATTTCCTTGTACTGTGAAGGCCTATCTAAACTTATCTGTCTCTCATGCATTATAACCAGGGGATCTAATTCTATATGGCTAGAAGGCCATCCACTAATTTATGTTTGTGGTCCATGGATATACATATATCAGCAGTGATTGTCTGGTCATCCTTCTTTGCACTCACCTGCACACAGATGTGCATATGTACACATGCTCAAGATTGAAAACACACACACACACACACACACACACACACACACACACACACACACACACACACACACAACCACTCAGATAAGAGAAACCTACTGTATTATCCCTGTGTTAATGGGGTACAAGGTAGGACTGTTGATGAAGCATTACAGAGGACTGCTGTTTCAATGCACTCAGCTTACTGTTGCCCATAATCCTTCCTTAAGATAGGGCTACATCCTAACCCAAGGTATCCAATACAGACATGCCTACAAGGTCATTATTACTCTCAGATCCGTAAGTACAAACTTCCTTTAAGTCCAAGCTTAGTGTACTTGCAGAATACAATTCATGCTGATGTGGTAGTGATTATTTCTCCCAGAATTTTCTTAAGCTCCATTATAGCAGTTTTCTGTGGAATATAAATACATGCCATTGCAATATTCCTCCCTTGCCAACAGCCCCTTAGTACAACAAATATACCATTATTGCCCTTTTTATCCTCTTCTATTACTATTGGAGCTTCTCCTGCAATTAATATAAGTACTTCTTTCTCCTTTGCCCCAGGTATTCTGCTAAATAACCATCCTGAAAACCTTTCTTTATCAAATTCACACATTCAGTTCTTTCCAAGTGTTTCTCCTTGAGCATAATAATTTGCACTCTACATTTTTAATATAGTTCACTACTCTTTTTTGTATTTATCTATGAGACCATTAACATTTAAAGATATTATAGAAAGCATCTTATTCTTGAGAAAGTATTATTCCCACCTTCTATGTATAACAGCTTTTTTGTTAAATGTCTAGTTCCAGCTTTTGTGTTACATGCATACACTGTTTGGCAGGTTGATCTTTGAGGGAACATGGGCAAAATTCTTGGCTAGGCTTATAAGGGCCTCCGGGCCAATAGCCTAGTATCATCCTATGAGCCTATGAAAGCAGTAAATTTTGAGAGCTCCATAGACTAGTATAATAATATAGGAAAATGTTATTATTTTCAAGTTTAAAACATCAGAAATCTATAGATAAACTACTAAACTACATAAATATCAATTTTGGTGGAGATATACAAAAATTTTCCTGTCAAGTAACTTGGAGATATATTGAGTCATTGAATATGAACAACACAAGGAATTTTCATCCAGATGCTGCTTTGAAAAAAGAACTGCAATTAATGACGTCTACTAACAGGAACTATCTTTGAAGATGGATGGCTTTACAGATTACTTAGAAAACCTCAAATTAAATTCTCAGAAACAGACTGATACTCTTAAGGAACTATTACAGCAACACCATACAAAAAATAACAAATATAGAGGCTTCTCTAAATGACATTGAAGGGAGACTCAAAGAGGAAGAATTCCAAAAAGAATTTCTACTTAAACAGAATACATGGCTGCTTTACAAAATAGATGACTTAGAAAACAGGGAAAGGAGGAACAACATAAAGATCTTTGGTCTGCCTGAAAACACTGAAGGAGAAGACATTATTTCAATCTTAATAACCTGTATTCCTGAATTTTTAGACTTGAAAGAGGGACTTTCATTTGGAATTGAAAGGGCACATAGAACACTGAGGAAACCTGCTTCTAACTCAACAAATACTCCACCTAGATCCATAGTTATAAAATGTCTTTCATTTCTGGACAAGGAACTAATATTAAAATCTGCTTGGAGAAAATCACCCTTAAAATACAATCAAAGCCTGATAAGGTTTGACAATGATTATTCTTCCAGAATACTAGAACAAAGGAAAAAAGTCTGGCCAATAATAAAACTGTTGAAACAAAACAACATTAAAACACAGCTGGCCTTTCCAGTCAAAATAAAAATACTTTTTGGCAATGAGATGAGAACCTTTCGTGACTTAGAATAAGCTACTATAGTCATCAAAAACAACAACATAGTGTCTATCCCATATGAAATGGAATGGATGTCCCCTACTCTTAAAAGAATAAAAGATACAAATCCTTGGACTGATGTTAGAAAGAAGAAACAAAAACTGATTCCAAGATAGCTGTCCCCAAAAAATAACTCTTACAACTACATCTCTCAAAGTATCAATTGATATGATACATCACTTGTCATCTGTTTTTATTTTTTAAAAAAGGAGGGATTCTTAAACAACTGAGAAACAGTAATGATTTATTCAGAATGTTCAGAGTCCAATAATTCTTTACAAACAAAGGTAGGTCACTATTTGCATTATATATAAGCCAAACAAAGCAACATATAATACAAACACAGAAGTTTCTATTCCCCTACTTGAATGCAATGAATACTTATCTTGTTCATTTTTCACTGATTTTACTTATAATAATTGAAGTAATGAATTAACTAATTCAATAAGGTACCATTCATCAGAGTTCAGACTCAAATGTAACACACTGACATCATATATAATAGTAACAGTAGAGTGTTTTGGAAAAAAAATGCTGTCATGGAGACTAATGTCTTCTTCAGTTACAGTTTGATTTAGAAATGTCATGTATATCCTGGTTAAATAATAGTAGCAAGCTCTTAGTACAAATGTCATCATTATTCTGTCTAAATGTAGTTAATATCAATTATGGCAGGTATCGTAGCTTTGAGTGCTGTTTGATCAATTCTGATGTGGTGTGTGTGGATGCAGCCATGTCTGGCAGCTAGTACAAATGTCTATTATTCTGATTAAACATAATTAATATCAATTATGGCAGGTATCGTAGTTTGGAGCCCTGTTTGATTAAGTCTGACATGGTGTATGTGGATGCAGCTGTGTCTGGCAGCTGTTATGTGTTGCCGTTTTCATCTGCGGGAAGCTGTGGGTTGCGGCTTGTGATCAAGGTTTACTGATGCTTGTGTATTAGGAAGAGACATTTGGTGTTTTAGCCTGGATCCAGGGGAAGGTGTGGATAGAACTGTGATTTGGGATATTTTGGCAGAGAATGGTTTGTTTGTACGTCTGCTGAGTAAGAGGTGGGAGGGCTGGAAGAGTGTGTTGTCTCTTGTTGTGGCGGCTTGTTGGGAGGTTTTTTTTTTTTATCTGTTTGCTCTCTATTCTTTTCCTGGCTGCTGCTTCACTGAAAGGGAGGGAATTTAGGCTTAAAGCTGCAGTGAAGTGAAGCTTTGCTTCAGGTGCATCGCGAGCCTCTGTTATGCAGTACACAGACACACTAACAGAAACAGATGCTCCCAGGTTGCTATGGTAATGGCGACAGAGTGACAATAATGCTTAATGGCTCTGAGGAGCCTCCGAGATGATTGTCGGCAATGATGTTTTTGATCTAAAAAAAAATATATATATATATATATATATATATATATATATATATATATATATATAAAATAAAAGCGTGATGATTTTCTTATATAAGTAAATATGCATAACAAGTCATGTAATTGCTTTAACTTGAATTGTAGTTTTTGTAACCCATCTTGACCATATACAATGCTTAAGTGGTTACCAAGGTAACTGTTTTATACATGACATCAAACTGACAAAGTTGTTCAAGAGAAACTATAGAAGCCTGAACTTGAAATGCCACAGAATGTAGCAATCATATTATGAACAAATAGTATTAAATTGACAATAGACACTCAGTTTAATAACATGGGCTTGTGTATAATAACACTACTATTTTAACTGGTCATAAATTACATACATTATATTGAACATCAAGGGGAAGCATGATGATTTTCTCACATAAGTAAATGTGCATAACAAATCATATAATTGCCTTAACTTGAATTTTGGTTTTGTAATACATCTTGACCATACATAATACTTAAGCTGTTACCAAGGTAACTAATGTTTTATACATGACATCAATCTGACAAAGTTGTTCAAGGGAAACAATAGAAGCCTGAACGAGGAATGTCATAGAATGTAATAATCACATTCTAAACAAATAGTATTAAATTGACAATAATCACTGATATATAAATCCAGTGTGATCATTATTTATTGTTTTGGATAGTATTACATCACTTGTCACCTGTATTGACAATATACAGAATAGAATGTTGCCATTTAAATCTAAAAAACTTTCAGTATATGCCATAAATTGACAATTTATGAATATGGAAAGGGAACTGGTAATCATTAATCACAATAAGTGAATTTGTTGTTTTAACCAATAATTTCACTCATTTTATAATAAGAAATGACAGATATGAAAATCTTTATGTGTAGGAAATGGGGAAAGAGGGTTGCACTGATAATTAAAATGCACTAACTTTCATCAATGTTTACATAAAACAAACTTGATGCTTTAAGTAAGTTAGCAACAAACAAAGTGATTACTTAAATGCTGGTAAACAATGAAATATAACTTCTGATATGTCTAGTAAAATACATTGTATTATAAATATTAGGTATAAATATTATTACCATCTATTTATATTAAGTAATACGTTTTGAAAGACTTCATCAATAAGGGTGAATATGTTAAATAATTGTGTGCTTTAATTTTTTACTGAGGTTTTATATATGATACATCCTACTTAACTATGATTGAACTGCTTGTCATCTTTCATATAAATATTAATTGCTTATACAATAAGTAGACATTTATATTGTATTAGAATTCTGTCTAATGTACAATAGTACTATATTTGTTCAAAATAATATAAATATTGCTTATTACTATTACAAATATTCTCCATATGATAATTCAATTTATGGAGCTCAGATGTTCTGGATTGTCAAGGTATGAGTGATAATCTGATGGATTTAGGTTTATCCATCAGATTAGGAATGATTTTAATTCCATGGCTAGTGCGGATCTTAGTTTTGTTAACATTTATTAGTTTAAATTTATTTCACAAAACATTTTTAGTATGCCTAACCAAAACATTACTTTATTGGTAAACACTCAAAGTATAAAACTGATCATTTCCTTTAAAAGCTCAAACATATACTTTATAGTTATCAGAGGAAAAATGTTTAATAGTCACAATAAAACAAAAAATACATAGTCTAAATAACCTAAGATGGATTTAACTTTTTTATCTTTAAATACCAATGGCTTAAACAATCCTACCAAGAGATCAAATTTACTGAAATATTTAAAACTGAACAAAGCACAAATTGTCTTCCTTCAAGAAACTCATTTCAAAACAAATGACAATTACAAATGGAATCCTAAGGAATATATGATATTGGCATAATCCACTTATAAGACAAAAGGGGTAACAATTTTATGGAAAACAAATGTGATTAACCCAGAAATCATTTATAAGTATGAAGATAAAGAAGGCCTTATGGCATTAGTAATAGTTAAATATAATAACAGAATATGGACCCTAGCCAATCTATACTGGTTCCCAGGCATTAGATCAGGAACTGTTAAAAAACACTTGGATTTCATTTCCAATAATTATAAAGGCAAATTAACATTAGGAGGAGATTTTAACTGTATATTTGATTTTTCTGAAACTACAAATAAAAGACCGCTGTGTACATCTGCTGTATCAAAAGCTTTAAACAAGTGGGTAGAATAATTTCATCTTGTCGATACTTTCAGATTTAAAGAAGATAAATTTTTGTTGTTTTCCCATCAAGATCACAGATTTGGTACCCAAACTAGAACAGATAAAATATTTGGTCCCACGACTTACACTCTAAAATCATTAATTTCTCAATCACTCCCTGCCCCTTTTTAGACCACAGTTCATTGATACTAAAACTTCAAAATGGGGACAGACCATTAATCTTTAACTCCAGAATTCCAGCATATATAACTAAAATTAAAGAGTTCAAACCCTGGTTATTATCTGAACTACATTTCTTCTTAGATTTTAATTACACCACAGAGATAAATAAAATAATGATATGGGACTCATTAAAAGCTTACATGTATGGTAAAACCCTAACTTGGTATAAAAAAGAAATCAGAGAATGGGATTCTGAATTATTAGATCTACAATCCAAACTTTTGTCAGTAAAAGCTGAAAAAAATCAAAATAATTTGGAAATGAAAAAGAAAGTAGAAGTATTAAACAATTAATACAATGAAATTCTAACACATAAAACTAGTGTAGCTTTAGAAAAAATTAAAAATTAATACATTGGCCACTTCTCCCAAATATCTATATAATTTATCCACTAGAATCAAAATGCAATCAAAAGCTAATAACATTAAAAGTATCGTCCATGAAAAGAAAGGGAAACTGTCTCGGATATAGGTGACATTCTTGATGCCTATAGAAATCACTATGTAGAACTTGTCCAAAAAGAAAATATGCATACCAATTAATTAAATCTAGATGACAAATGTTCTAATATAAAACAAATACCAGAAAAATTAAAGCTAGATCTGCAAGCACCCATATCCTACAAAGAAATTACAGACACAATAAAAAAGGGTAAAAATAATAAAGCTCCAGGTATAGATGGCATAATTATGGAAATATATAAACTTTTTCCTGCAAAGATTCTATCTCTCTTCCATAAAACTATATTAGAAATTCAGTCACAAGCTTTAATACCACCCTCTTGGAAATATTCCTTAATCACTTCAATCCTAAAGGAAAACAAATCCCTAAACCTCTGTACCTCATTTAGACCTATATCATTATTAAATAATGACTATAAGATATTTATGACAATATTAACTAACAGAATGAAAATACCACTATCCAAAACAATGAATAATGATCAAACTGGATTTACATATCATAGACACACACATGACAATATTAAAATGATAATTTCTCTTATAGATTACGTTAATAAAGAAAATAAAGAAACACTCATAATTGGTTTAGATAAAGCCTTTGATTCCCTAAATTGGGGCTATTTATTCAAAATTCTGGTGTTATTTGAATTTTCTCCTTCCTTTGTTGATTTACTAAAGAATATATATACAAATAATTTAGCATATGTTAAATTAGGTCCTTTCACCTCTGAATCTATACATATAACAAAGGGTACTAAACAAGGATGCACCATGTCACCAATTCTGTTTGCTTTGGCTATTGAAATATTGACAGATTAAATACGTAACAATACAAAAATCAAAGGAGTAGATGTTTATGTACAATACAATTCTAAGGTAATGCTCTTTGCTGATGACATATTATTAACATTATCCAATACAAAAGAGATCTTAGAAGAATTAGATATTTTAATTGACACATTTTACAGGACTTCAGGACTCCATTTCAATAAATCAAAATAAAATATGTATTTTTAAATAAAAAAATAGAATTGCAGATGAAGGGGAATCACATTATAGAGAAGCAAGAATCTACCTTAAACTATCTAGGAATTGAGTTATGCAAGGATAATAATGAATTAGTCTCAAAAAACTACAATAATCTCATCAATACAATTAAAATTTCTGTGGAAAGGTAGAACAAAATAATATTAACAATTGAAGATAAACTACAGTTAATAAAAATGGTTTTACTACCCAAGATTCTATATATAGCTTTGACAATACAACTGTTACCAGAAATTAATATACTCAAAGAAATAAACTCATGCATAATAAAATTTTTATGGTTTCCCAAAAGAAACAGAATAGCTTTAATACATCATATCAGACCATGGAAACAGGTTGGATTAAAGTTTCCTGATACAGAAACATATATAAAAGCATCAATATCTAAAACAGTCTCAGATTGGATAAGTCCAAATTGTTCTGCAAATTGGAAAGAATTACTAACTGTAATATCAATAAATGCATTTGATATATAAAACAAATTTCAAATAATAGATAAAAACAATTTGCCATGGTACATATTATGTATTAGTATGCAATATAACATAACTAAGCCCACTAAAACCCATATGATTAATTATTACATTGACTCATTTAGGAAAAGTATTAATGCAAATATAGATTTAAAAATCTGGTGTGATCTTTTAACACTATTCATAGTTACAAAGAGCTATCCACATAAAATATACAGAGAAATAATTAATTCCTGGGAACAGAAAGGATTTGTTTGTTGGTTTCAATGTATCAAAGAACTAAAAGTTCTGGATATGCAAACAATAGAAACAACATACAAAATTCCACAACAAGATTGGCTAACTATGCAAAGCATTCTGATGTATTCGCAAGATTTATGCAGAATAATTAGTAATTCTTCATTTAAAGAAATATCTAAACTTACAAAATACCTGTATGAAATTATATATAATGATTATGACATGGGAAATAGTATTTCGAAATTTTACAAGGTATTGATAAATTATTAAACAACACCCAAGTCCTCATACTGGAATTATATAACAAAAAGACACTCATTACAGCTAACTGAAGTTAACTGAAGAAATTAAATCAAGTATTTTATTATCAATAAAACATACATCCTTTACACAATACTGGAAAGTTTTTAATTGGAAATGCTTGCACAGAGCATTTTAAACTCCAGATAGAATTACTAAAATTAATCCTTCCACAAAGGGAATATGTTGGAGGTGTGAGCAAATACACAGTGCAGATTAGAATCAGATTTTTTCTCAACTGTGTTAAAATTAAGCCATTTTTGGAATGGTATTAAAAACTTTTTACAAGCTTTATTTAATGACTTGTTTAATGTATCTAAAGCTCTAGTATTATTAAATGTGTACAAAGGTCCTCATTTGAATGAGTCAAATATGTATCTAGTATGGACAATACTTGCAATCTCAAGGAAGTGTATAACAAGAAGATGGAATACAAACACAATACCAACTTTGGAAGACTTCTACAGCTTACTGAAGACCACAGCATTGTTGGAAATTAAAATTAAAGAATTAAGGATTCATCCTAAGCCATTTATTAACAATCCATGAGAAAAAGTCTTATCATTGATTGACACTTTACAATAACTGAACAGATACACTCTGATAACTGGATTGTTATACCTATAAAGTAATTGTATATATTGAGCTCTGTTATAGTGTCAGGCTGATGTAAATAGTGTACATAATTATTAAGATGTTATATACAAATACTATGACATTTATTCAACTGTATTTGAAAAAATAAAAATGTTTGAGAAAAAAAAGAAAACATACACATCCTCATGCTTTGCTTTCATTTGAGACTCAGATGCTGGTGCACACACAGACACACACATACACAAAATCAGCTGCTGCCACCATATAATCTATACTTTTATGTGTGATGTTCTGCTAGTGTGCCACACTGTTGCTGAACTTTATCAGTATTTTCTTCAAGAGCTCCTGTTATTCTGACAAATATAACTGTTTAGTAATCAGTTGTTATAACAACTTCATCGTTATGTCAACAGATACCATTCTAAATAACTGTCAGTAATAAATTAGTTCAGTTTCCACCACACACTGATGACAAAAAACACATCCCTTCAGTCTGTGTAGAATATTTATACAATTATATAATTTGATAAAAAAGTACAATCATTTTCATCATATAACGAGAAGGCTTCAGTAAACTGAACTAGCAATTAAGGAAAGGGATGTATCTTAACAGAGACAGGAGCATTAGTTAGCTCTCAATGTGTTTTCTAGACCAACATCAGCAGTATCCTGACACAGCACTTTTGTGATTAATGACAATACTTTTTTAGATGATAAGCCTATACATTACTGAAAATGAAATTTATGTATTAACTGCTATTATACAATAAAGATATATTAGTATTCAAAAATGTCCATCCTGATTGGAAGGCCCATTTGGCGTGCCCATTGTGAATCCAGTGTATACTTATGGAAACAAGTCCAGACACAAAAGTAGTTTAGAATGGCTGAACCAATTGTTTTTACATCTGCAACCTTCAGCAAAATTTTCTTTTCTTCCTCTGTTCCCTGAAGAACTTATTTTCTAGTAAATCACCCAGTACTACAAATATTACATTTATGTGTTTTGCAAATAATTGATTTGTCAGTGCCACATGTTCTGCTAAGCAGAAAATTAAAACCATTAAAAAAAAAAGTTTCCCACCAGTAAAAAGCAGCCAGCTCCATGGTATAACTAAACTCTTAACCTGAGACTTCTGTCATTATTTAAGTACTTTAGCTTCAAGGATTTACCAATAAATAAATAATCACAGTTTATATGAATAGCAGGCCAAAAACATTATACAGACATCTGGGCATTTAATTTAAACAGTTAAAATATTGAAACTTTAAGCAGTTAAATATTGAATTTAAACAGTTGAAAGTTGCCATATTGCAGTTGTAGAGCATGCATGCCACACATCTTGGATGCAACACACTACCTGAAGATGGTGGCAGAACACTAAAGTCCATTTATATAATGTCATTATTTAGAAAAGGTAAGACTTTCTTCTTAAATAATATCATTGTATAAAAGCAATAATCCATTCCTGTGTGTGTGTGGATAATGCATGATTTACACATAGCTGGCTTAGTTTAATCACTCGGGCTTCACCCTTGTAATCAAACCATGCCAACCATGAGTAAATTCTGCTCTACCCATACCCAGTCATGTTCCTTTGAAAACTATGTAAAACAAACATTCCTTCATTGGCTTATTCTAATTTCTTCTTCAGTAGCGTTCAGAAGTAGTTTGGCTCTAGATTCATTATATCTCCTTAAAGCACATAAAACATATTACAATTTACATCTAAATTTAGTGCACATGAAGGAGAAAAATACATTATATTACAAAGCAGTATTTCACTGGCTCAGTAGCCTGACCTAAAAAATCAAACAGACGATATATGTGCTGAAATGCAAGTACCATTCTCTATTCACTTAAGAAACAACTGGACATCCATAGTCCAAGTGAATGATAAGCTGCAGATTTTTTTTTTCTCTATAGATCCCCACTGCATACAATCTGCTAAATGATAAACAAATACTTGAGCAGTTACCTGCACAGGCGATGAATGGTTTGATCTTTTATAAAAGAGTTATCTTGCAGTATGTGCAGGATTTCTTCTTGCACAAAGCTGTATATTTATATTTAGGAACATGTTTTTTATAACTCAATACAGATGTTCAAATAAGCTCTTTGGGATGACTGTGCTTAATCCGTAGTATACAGCTGTCTGCAGTGGATTCTTTGTACAGTTCCTTTGCTGCAGTACGCACTTGGTTTTCACTGAGGTATAAGAAACACTGAGTGGTTTATTTCTATTTATTCTGATATAAAAGGATTGATAGGCAGCCAAAATCATATTAATCTTGAAAGGAAAACTTTATGGAACAACAATTAAATGGTCTGATGCCAGGAATACTTTATAACACCAGTGGTTGAGATGTCCTCATCTGCTGTTATTATTGTTGCTGTTACTCTTCTGTTTCATTCTCGTGCTGGGTAACATAACTGCTTCCTGTCATGTACTGTGCAGGAAGGCATGCGACGCTACTGTATCGCATAGTTTTACCACCTGAACAATTTGGACATTGAACCTGGTGTTCATCACAGAAAAGCTTATATAGCCAACATCTACAATAATGAAACCTTAAAAGTGTTCTTGAGGCCAGCATTCTGTGTAATTTCTCTGATCCACCTAAGTGCAGAAATCACACAATTTTTGCAGAAGTCTAAAGGGTTGGTATTGGTCAGCAAGAAGGTGCCTTTCCCTGCTATGTTGGGATTTGGTTGGGGAATACATTCAGTAGTACAAATAAGGCTACCAAGTTCTTCAGTATATAAAAACATTTTGAAAAAATGTGAACCTTGTACTGACACAACTGAGACAGCCTCTTTTTTATCAAGTACCTTTCAATTGGAATATATGAAGGTAAACAGACTTTTTGTTATGTAATTATGAAAAAAGTTTGTCAGTCACCTGTTTTAGCGGCTCCAACCAGTTGGAAATTATACTTGCAATTTCTTGAAGCACATTGAACCTGTTTAATGATTTTCCTTTAAGGCTTAACGTTACCAGAAGATGGAAATTCCTTGTATCTAGCACACATGAGGGTCTTCCGGACATAGAACATATCTATTTTTTCATTATTCAGATTTCTTAGTCTATAGATAATTATTATTTTTTATATGATGATGCTTTACAGAGACCTATATATGAATTGCCTCCATCAAAGTACCATATAAAACAATTGAAAGTGGTCACTGGATCTTTTCCATATAATATTGAATTTCATCAGTTATGTGTAGAGAGAGAGAATTTTGCCCACTTTATTATTCACCATCATAATAGTCTAAAAAGACTAATGGGTGATTTGTATTAAGGATCTGTCAGCTTGGAAAAGGATTTTTATGGACAGATGGAATTAGAGATAAACAAATAACATTATTAAAAATAGGAATATGAGACAACATTTAAAAGATTGCCGCCATTAGTAGGGTTACATAACTTTAATTTTTTCCTCAAGAATTCTGCACAAAGCCAAAAATAATGGAGGGACAAAGGCACAAAATCAGGGACAATTTTGAGTACTACTTTAACTTATTTAAAAGTTAACACAACTGCTGTTTTTTATCAACATCCATTTTGTAAACAATAAGTTGTATGAAATGTTGTCATGTGACATTATTGACTAACAATAATCCAAAGAACTTGAACAAAGCACCAAGCATTTTATGAGAGGTGGGAGAAATATATAAGGCAAAATTAGGTTCAGTTAAAAAGTATGTGTGGTTATACACAAACTGAAAAGATTATTTTTATTAAGAAAAATCTAGAAAGTTGAAATGTAATGCTGTTCATGATCTATTTAACGATTAGCTAATTAAAATTTCTTAATGCCACAGTTTTTCTCAATTTTGTAAAGACTGTGTCAGTCCAGTAAAAGGGATTCATGTTTTTCAAATATAGAAAAGGGAGCTGGAGGCCACCAAATCTGTACATTTGAAATCAACACTTTTGATGAGTGCCCTTAACATTTATGAGAAAAAATGTATTGTCAAGTGAGTTCAAACAAATACCCTGCTAAACATACATAGAGATTTCCTACAACCTTGGTCCCTATTTTGTGGTATACTTTTACAACCCAGTATTAGGGGGATAGTCATGCGCAAGTGAACCATGTCTAATTTGTAAGACAGAATGATAATGTCAGAAAAAATATATTTAGCTTTTAATGTTTTGAACATTAAGTAAAGACATCATGAAAGGGAATGCAACATTGCTCTTTTCTAAGTTCATTTATGTTGTAAGTCCTTGATAACCTTCAAAAATATTTGATGTATATCTTTATATGGTAAATCAACAGCATCTAAGGTGACCAGTTCATGGTCTAGCACAAGTGTTTCCCACTGTGTTAAGCACTGGGTATAAACCTAATACACGGATTTGGGAAGTTGAACTTTCAGTAAGTGCATCACTGAGTTTTGCTTCAATACACGCATTAAGAAAAAACACCATACCCTACTTAATGTAAAAAAAAGAAGTTTAAAAGAGATTAACTCACAAATTAATCATAATTAAATTCCATTTTACGAGTTTCATTGACAGAAGCATACCTCTCAACTGTCCCTGATTTTACATAATCTCCCTATTTTACCTCATGTTTTTGCCTTCTACCTTCTAAATTTTTGATTTTCTGGTTCCCACTTAAGATTAAAGTCAGTCAATTATACCAGTCAGAAGAGATTCATACATCCCATTGTAAAAAAAAAAAAAAAACATGTTAATGCGAGGCTTGTTGGTCTATTAACTTTTTAAGTGAATTAGAGTAATATTTAAAATTCGTCCTTGACTTTGTACTTTTTCCCCTCTTCATTTTAGCTTTTTCCAGAATTCTTGAGCAAAGATGTTAAATCTATGGATAGAAGATCTTGTAAATAAACAAGTTACTATTGCAGCCAGGCATTGTAGAGATGATTACTCTGTCTTTATTAAATTAAGTTGGGTACTTTTGAGATGGTTTATGAGCAGAATTACCCTTGCTGTAAGAGATGACCAATTCCTAAAGGCCCAAAATGTCTCCAAGAGCTTCTTCACAAGATGTATGGTTAACATTTTATGACTGTATAAATCATGTTATACATAAGTGTGTTCCCTCATCTTTTAGTATAAAGAAAACTGGACAGAGACCAGTTTAGTGGAATAAACATATCATTAATAAATATGTTAAAAAGAAAAATCTTTGTAAATTATACTAAGCATGTTTTACTCCAGGGCTGAATGTTGGACTCTGCCAGGTAACCAGGGAATTATGTAAGGCAATACATACAGTGAAATCAAGATATGAGAAAAAAATTTTAGCTAATAATGTTTCAATCAACAGTTTTTTATAATTTTGACAGACATATAAGAAGCTTTGGTAATACACCATACCATGTTTTTAATTGTGAAAAAAAATATTAGAAACTCTGATTATAACCATGCCATTTGCCCTTTCTGGGTATTGTAATAACAAATGGAAGTGATATTCCTGTTATTTGTAAAGTGTCATTTGAATATTTTAGGAAGTTCATCAGCAGTTGTCTTGTCAATATGTAGACACATCTAGTTATAGTCAATAACTGCAAAATATGTTTAAGAAGCTATAGGCAATACACTATTAGATACTGTGCTAGGAGCTGGTGAAGTTCCTGGAATTTTTATTAAAGTTAGGAACACATGCTTCACATATCTTGGCAGAATAAGTCCAAAAAAAAAAGCTTAACATTTGGGTTAGTACCATAGATATGGAAAAGAACAATAGTTTTCCTGTTTTCAAGTGAGGAAATGAAATATTTGCAGGATAACATAAGCTTGTTAGACTTATTAGTGTAATATGTATAATTTTTGAAAAGGCTATATTAAAGATGATGCCAGTAAATCTGCTTTACAAGTGATCTGTACCAACAAAGTTTTGTGGCTGGTTGCTCATGTGCAAAAAGCTTACTTCAGTATTGTACTACTGTTGTACATACAGTAGACATGGGCTAATTATGGAGCCTGTATTGTTACATCTAGCCAGTACTTTTTTAAGAGTATACCTTTTTCTGTTATAAGTGGCACACTGCATTGTTAGTATTTCACTATATGCTATTTAAGTATGAATCCCAGCATGTCACTTGTAGTTCAATGGATTGCCAGTGCCAGATACATTTTCACTAAATGTGAGTTTCCACTGAAGAGAAGTTTACTGATGCTCATGCTACGTCTGTTTTCAATGTGACACTGTTTTGTTTTGTTTAACAAATGGCCATAATTGCTTATGCCATGAAATAGTCTCAATAGCACAACAGGTAGTGCAATCACCTTTTGTGCAGAAGGCTGTGAGTTCTATTCACACACTAGGTATTTAGATTAACTTTTCAATACTGACACTGCAGTGCAGCAATGGGGGGTGGGGATCCTGCACATCTGAGAGAGCCATCCTTCAGATGAGACAATAAACCAAGGCCTCATTTGCCTGAGTTGGTGGTAGTTGAAGTGGATGTAAAAGATCCCACGGAACTTATTGGAAGTTCTCCAATAACCTGGCCAAATTTTCCATAGTTAGTATAATTATTACCTCAGGTTTCCACTTGAAAAGAAGTACGTGGCCTAGTGGGACTAACAAAGAGGGTCAACAAAGTGTAAGCAAAATGCAAAAAATGAAATCCAAATCTCTGTAAACATTGTAAAAGTAAAGATGAAAATGGTATGCACACAGACATGATTGAGCAGTGTTTATGATGGGGAGAGACAGACAAGTAATGGAACACTGCAATGGCTGCAGAGAGTTGTGGGACAGGGCCCTATCTGACCATGATTAAGCTCTACACACACACACACACACACACACACACACACACACACACACACACACACACACACACACACACACACACACACACACACACACATACCTCTATCCCCTTACTAGCCCTGATGTTAACCCTAACCCACAAATACTAGTACAGACTATCAACCAATCCCACTTACCAGAATCAAAATATTTACTTTCTCCATTCAAAGATAACTGCAGTCAACATTCCAGGGGTAGCTCGTGCTATTGGACTGCAGGACTGCAGCCCCCCAGCTATAAAATAAAAGAAAAAAGAAATAAAATAATTAGCTGCAAGTCGCGGGAACCTAGACTGCTGTTTAAAACAGTGCTAATTATGAAGAGAAGGCATCAGAGTACAGATGCCCACCGCATAGACTGGAAGGGGATCGGACTACAACATCTCCAGGCATATATTTATAGCTGCTCTTGTGAGAAGAAGGGACTTTGTATTATTTTGAGCAAATAAATCTACTGCAGGAAGATGGGACTTTGTAGAACGAAGCTGCTGCAGTTCCGAATTCAGGCACTGATGTGTGTGTGTGTTGAGTGGATTTTACAAGAAGCTGAGGGCTTCAGCGGAAGAGAAGTTTAGTGCAGCTTATGCTAAGTCTGCTTGCATTGTTAATAGCATAACAGGTTGAATACTTGCTTTTGATGCAGAAGGCTGTGGGTTCTACTCCCACGGTATGTAGATGTATTGCTGATACTGTACTGTGTTGCATTTTTAATAGAGGTGGATGCTGCAGTCCTGAGAATGTTCTCTTTGGTGGAGATACCTCGTAACTATGAACCTGTTATCAGTTTGACATCCATTCCCTATTGCAATATTACTAGTTTATCATTTTTTAATTTAACATAGGCAATTTATTCCTCAAGGGCAACAGGCACTTGATTTGTAGAAGAAACAATGAAATATAAAGTTGTTTGCTAGCAGCAACCTCTTCATTAGTTACAGATTTCTTTAATGTGAAATTATTAAGATGACTTTCATTTCTGCAGAGATTGTGCATATTTACTGATACTGGTGGACTGTAGAAGTATGCATAAACTTTTATGATGGAAATGTTCTGAACTGGGCATTATTGGTGCATGCATTTTGTTTCATTGTTTACTGGAAAAATGTTCAAAACAATAAATGTAAAATGCCTTCTAACAACTTTACTGTATTATACAAGGAATATAATTTAATACAATCAGCAAGGTGCGTCAAAGAACACATGTATGTTTTGTGTGCAAGGGGCCTATGATTTGAAAAGAACCCAAAGTTAATCTTTATCTGCCACTGGCCAGATGTATTTTCTTTGAATGTGGGTTTCAATGAATGTGAGTTTAAAGGGCAGAGAAGTTTTAATGCTAAGTCTGTTTTCATTGTGAGACTGCATTGCTTTTTTTAGCAGATGTCTATTAGTGTTTCTGCTGTAAATTGTAAAATAAAACTTTTAAATAAAATCAAATCATCGTAGAAGTAAAGCAGTATGCACATTACAGTGTTTACGGTAAATGAGGTGAAATAGCCAAATAATGGGACATTGGAATGGCTGCAGTGAGGGGGAAGGGCAACAAACTCAAAGACAGCCCAGGCTGAACTATGCCTCAACTGTCCAGATTTTCACAGAATGAACAGATTTTTACTTTTTATTTTTGGTTTTCTGGCAAATCATTTAGGAATGAAGTCACTAAATTATGACAGGTATTGAGTTTCAGACTTCATACCCTTTCGGAAAAATGCATCCTAAAGCAAGACCTGTTATTCTAGCAACTGTCTAAGTTTATACAAGAGCAATTTTTAGTACTGTTTGTATGTTCCCCCAATATATTTGGCATTGTCCAGATTTCCTGCTTTAAGAGGTTGAGAGGTACATGCAAATAAATTGCTTTATAAAATTAGGTATATCCAGACCTCTCAACTGCCCCCAATTTTGGCTCAAAATGTTGCTCTCCCCTAATAATCCCTGTGCAAAATGGCAATTTTGGAATAATACATGGAAGGCTTACAATTAATAAATAATTGTAATGATCAGAGTTATAGATTACTTTTTATTTCAAAAATGCATGTAGATTCTCTTATAGGTTCATAGATTCATAGGTTCATACTAGGCTATCTGCCCGAGGGCATTTACAAGCCTAGCCCATCATTTTGTGGCTTATGCCACCCCTTTAGTATGGGGAACTATACCCATTATTTTGCTGTGCCTCTGTCGAGCAGTGACACTGAGGTAATCCCTGGGGTATATCTGCGATCTCCCATCCATTGGTCAAGATTTCTCTTGAACAAGGCCAGCGAGGTACTCTGCCTCACATATACCGGGATTTTGTTCCACAGCATAGGGAGTCTTTGAGTCTTATTTTGTCAGTTGCTCAACTTAACAGTACTAATATTAAAAAAACACTGTCCCTTCTTTGACAGCTTCCCAGCTGTATTGTATTGCTATTTTATATTTTTGCATCCCATTTTTGGTCAGTTTATGTTTTTCTGGCAAATTAGTGGCAAATCATTAAAAGAATAAAGTTAGAAAATAACAACAAACATTTGAGTTTCAAATTTCATACCCTTCAGAAAATTCATACTAATGCAAGACTCTATTATCTTTCTAAGTTTATAAGAGCAGTATTTAAAATTGTCCTTATTTTTGGGCATTTGTCCCACTTCTATTTATGGCTTTGTCCAGATGTCTTGCTCTGAGGTTGAGAGGTATGACAAATATGTCAGGGCTATCGCAGTCAGCCAGAGACATTTCAAATTGTGACATACTTGTTGCACCCCACTCCCCCATGTAGTGACTTGGGATGTGTCCATGCAAGGCAAGGACCAGTTATGCAGTGTAAGTGTGCAGAGTATCCCCCCATCCAAGGTAGACACAAGTACTACAGTGACTTTTCATCTGTCCTTGATTTTGCAGAATGTCCTGGTTTTCTATCATATTTTATACTGTTGATTTATGCTTTTTATTATTCAGAAAATGCATGTTGTTGCAGTGACTTTTGCTCTGTATTTATGTAACAATGCTTTAATGACCATCAGATAAGCTTGTCTGAGATTGTAAGATGCAAGTTAGCTTTAATAAGCATACTGTTAAAGAATTACCAACATTGAAAGCCTTTTTGTAGTTGCCATGCAATGAATATTTATATAACTAGATAACGTATAAGCCTTGGATATTGAAATGCAAATGACAGTATTTGTAATAAAGGACAGGATTACAGTATTTTCAGCTCATTACATTTGTTGGAGACTTGCAGTCATCTTTGCAGGCTTTACCCATAAACTAAACAGAATGCCAATGTATCATGTGCAGTAATCCTTTAAGCAATTTATCTTGACCTTGTTTCTTGTTTGCTGTTCATTTTTTACTTTGATCATGTTTTCCCCATGAAACATGTAGATAGTTGTCAGGCAGCAGGTTTTTTTTTGGATAACAAACATTTTTACAAGCGGGGGTATCACAGAGATTGCTACTTTCAGCATGTTGCAAAGAAAACAAATTGAGAAAACTGACTGAAGGTCCACAGAGTACAAAAAAATCTTTAGTGAACAAACCAATGTAGACCACCACAATCCTTCGATAAAACACTAATTTAATATGACAAGGCAAAATTCAACAAGCAGTTTTTAACACATATAAGTGCTTTCGGGCTCTACCCTTGTTCAGATGAAATAAAAACAATCTTAGTCACATTTAAATACCTAATTCAAAACAGTTTCCAACCAATCAAAATTTATACTGCACCCTCCTATCTTTGAGGGCGGGTTTCATAGGAACAAATTCATTTAGTCCTGGTGTCCTATGAGCTAAAACTCAATTATCCACTTTGCTTCTTCTCTCTCAGTGGCATCTACTAAGCTACCCTTTCTCATACTAGGAAATACATTTGCAATAGCTCTAAATCTAAACTGATGGTCATTATTTACTTCAATATGTTTATAAAGTGCATTGTGCATATTTCTAGTTCTTATGCATGAAAGATGTTGCAGAATTCTAACTTTAAACATATTATTTGTTTTTCCCACGTAAAATGCTTTGCATTGCTGACACTCAGTTAAATAAATTATATTCTTTGTTCTACAATTGGCTTTTGCTTTAAAATGAAATAATTTCCCTGTTACTGGATGCCTAAAAACAATCTCTTTATTAATACAGTGACATGCTTTGCATAGCCCACATGGTTTTGTACCTACTTGACAAATGGAACTTTTCTTGTGGTTACTCTTTTCTTGTGTTAAAATGTCTTTCAGATTTTTATTTCTTCTAAATCCAAATTTGGGTTCTATCCCTACTATTTCTTTTATTTTATCATCAGATAAAAGTATATGCCAATTTTTCTTAATAATGTCACATACACCATGTATATTACTACTATACGTGAATGTCATTCTATTAAATGCAAATTTATGGCCATGTGGCTCTTCTGATGAAATTGTCATTAATGAAGATATAGATTTTCTATGTATATTACCCTGACTTAATTCACTTACTATCAACCTCTCATTATAACCTCTATTTGTAAAAATATGTTCCATATTCATCAATTCTTCCTCAAAATCACTATCTTTAGTACAAAGCCTTGAGGCTCTACTTACCTGACCCCTTATTATATTCTTATATGTATGCCTGGGGTGCATACTATCATAAGTAAGTAAATTATTTTTCCAACATTCTTTTCGAAACAAGGAAGTAACAAAGCCAGATCTTTCTTTTTTAATTCTGACATCCAGAAAATCTATAGCTTCATCTGAGCATATGAGAGAAAATTTGAAAAAAGTTGTGGTATGTTCCAGCTATTCTATGAAAAGTACTAGTTCTCTCTTTTCCCCTTCCCATAAAATAAAAACATCGTCCACAAAACGTCTATAAAGAAATAGATGCTTTTTCCATCTGTTTTGGCCCCTTAGCACAAAACATCTCTCCCAAAATGACAAAACCAAATTTGCATATGTATTAGCACAGGGGGTGCCCATGGCTACCCCCTGTGTTTGTCTATATACATTGTCATTGCATATAAATACATTATTAGATAAAACCAAATTCAAGCATTTTCTTATTGTAAATAATTTCCTATCATCTGATTCACCCATTTCTTTGCATAGTTCACAAAAAGCATTCATGCCATATTAATTTTCTATCATTGTAAACAAATTTACAATGTCTAAGGTGACCATTAATACTTCTTTTCCACATATATCAACATTTTTTATGGCTTCCAAAAATTGTTGTGTATCTTTCAAAATTTCTATTATTCTTGTTGTATATGGTTTTAAAGTATATTCTAACCAAATAGATAAATTTTCAGTTACCCATTTTCTACCTGAGACTATCGGTCTCAGTGGGGGATCTTTATAATTTTTATGTAACTTGGGTAGTGCTTTGAAAATAGGTGTTACCGGATATTCTATTAATAGAAATTCACTAAGATCTTGGTCTATAGTATTGTTATCCAACATACATTTAATACTGTTATGAACTCCTATTATGATGTTGTTAAGTTCTAATGGACTAATTTTCAAGTAGGTATTACCTTCTATTAATAAATTATTTAATTTAAAATAATAATCATCCTTATTTAATATAACAACCGCTCCACCTTTATCTTCCTGTTTTATTATGATATTATCATTGTTCTGTAAATTTATTAATGCTTGTTTTTGTATATTTGTTAAATTAAAATATTTCTGATTTTTCCTTCTTCCAAATATTTATATAAATCAGCTTCACATACTTTAAGAAACATTTGCATGGTAGAATTGAGTGGTGGCATGAATGTACTAGGTTGTCTCAACATATGCTGTCTATTTTGTTGGTTAAATAAACTTTGCAACATTACTTTTCTACCATAAAACATCATATCCATGACTATTTCATTAAAACAGCTTTCTCTACTTGGTATGAAGGACATACCTTTGTTTAAAACAAATAATTCATCATCATTAAGAACATAGTTAGATAAATTATAAACAATATTATCACCAGTCAATTTGATGTCCTTCTCTTTTTTGCCCCTCTGCCTTCGCTGCTGGCTTTCTTCCATTCTCCTTTTTTCTTCATTGGAGCTGGCAGTTGGGCTAAAAAACGCTCACCCTGCTGCACTGCTTCATTTGTCTTGGGCCTTGCACCCAAGTCCTTAGATTGGGTAACTACTGCATTTGGAACAGCAGTTACTAAAGAAACGTTCGTTGTTTCTTCTGATTTAGAACGTTGTATAGTCCTCTCTCCCAGAGGTTCCGTAGTTAAATTTGAACTCACTATTTCCACCCAGTTACTTTGTTTAGACCTAACTAATTGTTCATTACTGTTGGTCAAATGAAAAGTCTCTTGCGCTCTTCGAGCGCTATTCAGCGTGGTTCTACCTCGCATCACTTCCGCATATGACGTGTTGGTCTCAGTTAAAGAGACATTGGAACGGATTTCTCCTCTTTCCTCTCTCGGCCATATGAAGATGTTACCAGTCGTGAAATCTTTATAGTCGTGCTGTAGCTTTTTTACTTTTGTTTGTTGTAACCTCTGGTCAGTCATTGAAAAAGCACAGTATAACTCGTCGAGTTTTTTAGTGAATCTTTCTCCTTTAAATTCAGTCTCTAATTGCATTTGTAAAACACCCACTTCTGCTGTGAGTTTCTCTTCCTCTGGTGCAAAAAATTCCAGAAGTAATTTCATATATGAAAAGCCTGTATTTATGTTGATACGCTGCCATTTGGCTAGTAACTCTGGATAGTGTTCACCTTGTGAGGGCATACAAAACACCCTCATTCCTCTTGGTACTATGCCAAATTTTAAACAGGCTTCAAAATCATTTCTCTGCCATTGTAACTTTTTTAACTTATTAACTTTAAATGTAAAGTCTCTTATGATTTCTTCAAATTTTAAATCATTACTTGTACTCACTTGATGCAATGTACATCTCTCAGGTGCTACATGTAGTTCTAAATTCAGCAACGGATTTCCTTGATTAGTTAGGTCTCTAGGTCTCACCAGAGGTTACAACAAACAAAAGTAAAAAAGCTACAGCGTGACTATAAAGATTTCACGACCGGTAACATCTTCATATGGCCGAGAGAGGAAAGAGGAGAAATCCATTCCAATGTCTCTTTAACTGAGACCAACACGTCATATGCGGAAGTGATGCGAGGTAGAACCATGCTGAATAGTGTTCGAAGAGCAAAAGAGACTTTTCGTTTGACCAGCAGTAATGAACAATTAGTTAGGTCTAAACAAAGTAACTGGGTGGAAATAGTGAGTTCAAATTTAACTACGGAACCTCTGGGAGAGAGGACTATACAACGTTCTGAATCAGAAGAAACAACGAACGTTTCCTTAGTAACTGCTGTTCCAAATGCAGTAGTTACCCAATCTAAGGACTTGGGTGCAAGGCCCAAGACAAATGAAGCAGTGCAGCAGGGTGAGCATTTTTCAGCCCAACTGCCAGCTCCAATGAAGAAAAAAGGAGAATGGAAGAGAGCCAGCAGCGAAGGCAGAGGGGCAAAAAAGAGAAGGACATCAAATTGACTGGTGATAATATTGTTTATAATTTATCTAACTATGTTCTTAATGATGATGAATTATTTGTTTTAAACAAAGGTATGTCCTTCGTACCAAGTAGAGAAAGCTGTTTTAATGAAATAGTCATGGATATGATGTTTTATGGTAGAAAAGTAATGTTGCAAAGTTTATTTAACCAACAAAATAGACAGCATATGTTGAGACAACCTAGTACATTCATGCCACCACTCAATTCTACCATGCAAATGTTTCTTAAAGTATGTGAAGCTGATTTATATAAATATTTGGAAGAAGGTAGAAATCAGAAATATTTTAATTTAACAAATACATAAAAACAAGCATTAATAAATTTATAGAACAATGATAATATCATAATAAAACAGGAAGATAAAGGTGGAGCGGTTGTTATATTAAATAAGGATGATTATTATTTTAAATTAAATAATTTATTAATAGAAGGTAATACCTACTTGAAAAGTAGTCCATTAGAACTTAACAACATCATAATAGGAGTTCATAACAGTATTAAATGTATGTTGGATAACAATACTATAGACCAAGATCTTAGTGAATTTCTATTAATAGAATATCCGGTAACACCTATTTTCAAAGCACTACCCAAGTTACATAAAAATTATAAAGATCCCCCACTGAGACCGATAGCCTCAGGTAGAAAATGGGTAACTGAAAATGTATCTATTTGGTTAGAATATACTTTAAAACCATATATAACAAGAATAATAGAAATTTTGAAAGATACACAACAATTTTTGGAAGCCATATAAAATGTTGATATATGTGGAAAAAAAGTATTAATGGTCACCTTAGATGTTGTAAATTTGTTTACAGTGATAGAAAATGAATATGGCATGAATGCAGTTTGTGAACTATGCAAAGAAATGGGTGAATCAAATGATAGGAAATTATTTACAATAAGAAAATGCTTGAATTTGGTTTTATCTAATAATGTATTTATATGCAATGACAATGTATATAGACAAAC